>NC_056747.1:113102588-113212588 GCF_019279795.1 Protopterus annectens | reverse complement strand
AAGGGTTGTAATGTCATCATAGCTTGTATAAGTTTTAAGGATTTGAATAGTTTTTGTGTTAGTGCAATGGAGTATTTAAGGGGTTCTTTTAAATTACAGGATTTTATTAAGATGGTGTTTAGAAATGGTAATGCTTTGGGGTTGATATCCAGGCTTTTGATATAGTTATGGTATATTCTTAGCCAGTGTGGGTACCAAGCTTTATCTATTGAGTTGTATTCAGCAATTCATAAAATTCTATTGGTGTTTATAATTTGGAAGGTCTAAGCCACCTTTATTTTTGGGGGTCGTTAATTTATCATATGAAATTCTGTTTTTTTTGGGGTTCTCAGATGAACTTGGCATGCTCAGTGTGTATTTGTTTAAAAAAATTCTTGGGTATGGTTATCTGGGAAGTCATGAAAATATAAAGTAATCTGGGTAAGTCATTCATTTTAATTACAGAAATTTTGGCCAAAAACAGTAGCCTTAGATTTTTCCATCTATTCAGGTCTAGTGAAATGTCATGCCATTTTTGCTTTGTTATTTGAGTAAAAGTCTTTGTTGTTTGTAGAGAATGTAATGCCTAAGTATTTAATTACTTCTTCAGTTTTTATTTTCCCTACCAGTGGTAGAAGGGAGAAAGGTTTAGGAGTTTTTAAGGGGAAAATGTTAGTTTTTTGAGGTTCAGTTTGTAATTTGATATCATCGAGAAGCGTTCAATAGCAGATTGTATTTTATTTATATCCGAAATTGGGGTGGTACAGTAAATATTTAGGTCATCAGCAAAAGCAGATAAGAAGATTTTGGTGTTATAAATTATTGGAGGGTTATGATATATATTTTGTTTTATATTTAGGAAGAGAGGCTCTAGATATAAGTTAAAAAGTAGAGGAGATAGAGGGCATCCTTGACGGGTTCCATTTTTAATCGGAATTCTTTTTGACCAGGTTTTGTTTATATATAAAGATATAGAGGGGCTATTGTATAGTATTTGTAAGGTTTGGATACATTTTTGGGGTATGTTAAAGTAAGGCAGAGTTTGAAGTAAAAATTTTATGTTTACTCTATCAAAGGCTTTATGGGCATCAATAACGAGTGTGTATATGTTTAGATTGTTTTGATTAGCATATGAGATTAGTGTATTTAGTGTTAATGTATTATCACTCGTTTGTCTAAATGTTATAAAACCAGATTGTTTGGGGGAAATAATTTTATCCATTAAATTTTTTAGTCTGTTTGCAAGTATAGATGTTAGGATTTTGGTGTCAATATTTAATAGTGATATGAGTCTATAGCTATCTGGGTTTTTGGGGTCTGCTTTTTCTTTAAGTATAAAAATAGTTTTAGATGCATTAAAGTGTACATCATTGATTTTGTTATTTATTATATAGTTCAGTATATGGAATAAAATTTGGGCTACGATGGGGTAGAAAGTTTTATAAAATTCGGTAGTGAGACCGTCAGGGCCAGGGGCTTTATGTGATTTCATTTGCTGAATTGTTGATGTTATTTCATCAATGGAGATGGGTTCACTTAATTTTTCTTGTTGTTTTGGGTCTAATTTCGGGAAATTGAAGTTTTGGAGAAAGTGTGATCTAACTTTTTTTGAGGGTAGTGTTAGTTGATCTCCATAGGTTTGTGAATATATTAACTCAAAGGTTTTAATAATATCATCATTTTTAGTATAGTGTTTGTTCTCATAAAATATTTCGGATTTTTGAGAGTAGGATTTTGTTTGGTTAATAATCCTGGCTAGAGCTCGGGATGGTGTTTGGAGTTCATTGGCATAGTTAGCTAACATTTTGGTTTCATGAAAGGATAATTTGTTGTTATGCAGAAGGTAGAGATCCTTTTGGAGTTTCAAGAGTTCTGTTTCTGTTTGAGTATTAAAGTTAGTTAATAGATCATGCTCAAGTAATTTTATTTTAGTTTCCAAATCCTGCTCGTCTTTAAGTTTAATCTTTTTATAGTAAGCTGCTTTTTTAATGAAAATTCCCTTAATTTGTGCTTTGGTTGCCACCCATTCAATATCTGGGGGAAACTGAGAGTTTGGAATGTTAGATAGGGTTGACTTGAGGATAGATTGAATCTCATTAATTATTTCTTTTTTTGGTTAAAAGATTGGGGTTCAGGGACCAATTGTAACCTCTTTTGATTGTGCAGTTTTTGGGGTTTCCATTAATGTTTAGAGTAATTTTGGAGTGGTCGGAGAGGTATCTAGTGTGGATGTTCAGTTTAGGGTCTAACGTAATGAGTGCTTCCAAGATTAAAAAGAAATCAATTCTCGACCACATTTTGTGGCAATTGGAGTAGAACGTAAAATTACTAGTTTTATTTGGATTATCACCATATTTAAAGGGATCATATAAATTGTAGTCATATGTAAATTCATTTAAAGCTAGAGATGCTTGTTTATTATATGATAGGGTTATACTTGATTTGTCCTGTTCTGGATTTTGGTACGTGTTCCAGTCTCCACCTAGAATCATATAATGGTTTTGGAATTGGTTTAGAATAGGGTATAGTGATGCAAGAAAAGAGTGCTGATTATTACAAGGGGCATAGATATTTAGTAATAGAATGGGCTTAAGAAGAATTGGAGTTGAAAGGGCTACATAGCACCACCTCACCTCTTTGTCCACTTTGGTTTCCAGAACTTTGTCTTGGTATTGAATTATTATAGCTACCCCTGCACTATTGGTTTTACCTTCAGAAGCTATAATTTCTCTTATCCATTTTTTTCCCTAATTTCTGACCATTGTTCAAGGGTTAGATGTGTCTCCTGAACTAGTATAATGTTTGGTTTTGCTTGTAAAATGAGGTATAAAAAAAGTTTTCTTTTCTTTTTATTCTGGAGCCCTTTGATATTCCATGAGTCAAATTCCCACATTGAGGCGTTTGGCTTGTCAGTATAATAAGACTTGTGAGTTATTTAAGGATGATAGTTTTTGTTTAAATTTTGATGAGATCGAATTAGGAAAGCATTTTGTTATTCCAGTCCCAACTCTGTGCCTAACCACTGTCCCCAAGGACCAGGAATAGAGCAGGGGATCAATAGTTATTAAATTTGTAGGTCTGTATTTCAATAGAGTATTAATATAATGTGTTCTAAAATTTAGGTAAGGAATGAAAGCGAGTAACCCTGCATGGGTTTTAACAACTTTGACAAAGCTTGACAAATTTACTCTCTAAAAAGCACTACTAATATAACCTAAGTCTCCTCAATGAATTTTAATATAAAGAAGTTATAACATCGAAGGTGTATATCATACAACATTAACATTAGATGAGAAAAGCAATCTCGAAAGAGATGATTAGAACCAATATTTAGAAACATTATAACTGTATTCTAGAATAATTAGGTATTAATTTTATTTTTAGTACGATTACATTTGTTGTTTCTTTAATCATATCATCTGGTATGACTGTTGACAACAAGTATTATGAAGGAGGACAGGGGCCAGCATCCTTCTGTTATCAGAGTGGTATGAAATTAGAATATTCAAATAGTAACTTTATGCTTACAGCTAACTGTGTCAAAATATGAGTGTATGAGTGTGTGTGAGCGTGGATGCCTGTTTAAGTGTTTATATGTCTGTTCTTAACTTTAATAATCCAGTCTAAGTATTGTTGTCTCGATCTAATCCTCAACATTTTAGTCAGTCCATCTATCATCCAAAACATTTAATGTGACCCTTATATGTTGTATAGTGCTGGTGATTCCTATAGTAGATTCTCAGGAGCAAGGTGTTTAATCCCTTGGTTCATGGTATTAAGCAACTTGCTGTCTAAGGTTACCAATTGGTACGAAAGATTAAGAGAATGTGTTGTGTCTCCTTTTGATTTCTTGTGTGTTAATAAGGAGTTTAACTTAATACTCTTAAGAGTATCTTCAGTTATATACATGGGGATGTATAGAAACACATAACTATCTTAAAGAGATAGAACAATCAGCTTTGGGTTGAGTACACACATGAATGTATAATTAACCAAGTAAACATGTCTCTCCTTTTATAATATAAGACAACAGTTTGAGAGATATGGCTTATAGAAGAAAATCCCTGGAATGGATTTAAAAAAGGTCTAACCAGCAGAGATATCTCAATACGTATCTCAATTTTGAGGTATAGATTACAATAAAAAACTTTTAACATAAGGTTAAATTGTATATTCTTGTAGTACTGGGTTTATTCATGTTAATTATTAATACTGTTTTGAATATTGCAGATTAACGGATTCAATACATTTCTTAAATCTCAAGTTCTTCCAAATAGAATATTCCTGCATGTGTACTTAGTATAAAGATTAATATTCTGGTGTCTTACGAGAGACTTACATAAGCTCTTCAAAAAGGAATATATATATTACTCATGCTTTGATATTATTCCAAAGTCACATGACTCTCAGCGGAGTTGTCTTCTGGCATTTCTATCTATTAAAGCTCGTCACCATACTACATCAAGTAAGACATCTATACTGGAGAGGATACTGTGAAGAGTATTTGATCCTGTCAGAAAGTAAAAGCTGTTAAACGTCTTCCCTTTTATTTGTTTTTTTAGAGTTTTACTAGATTTATATTAAATATGCCTGCTTTCATGGGCCAACAGCAAGATAGCTAAAACTGGGCCTTATAAAGGCAGGGATGTGTGCATTCAATCAAAAATAGATGATATATAAGTTAAACTAGGTTTTGTATAAACAGTATGTTTCAGGACAAAGTTTAAGTTTAATGGAGAAGAGAGATAAAAAGCAGTATCATTGTTTCATGGAATAATCTAAATGTGGAGTGGGAAACACAATATGTAGACTGCTAAACAAGTAAAACTTTAAAAGCTTTTGTGAACTTTATAAATGTTTTGACACTGAGCTTTACACCATGGCTTTGGGATCATTCATTTTCCTGTGTTAAGTCCACCTGCCAGGTGCTTGTGCCTTGGTGACATCTATAATAGCTCCCAACAATATTTGGTATAGTTCTGAAAATCTTGACGCATGTGGTTTACTAACGCATATTGTTGGCATATTGTAATCTTCCTCATCATTTTTAGTTTTATCATCATCATCAACACTATTAATTTTGTGGTGTATGATTATTTTATTTTCCAAATTTATTAGTCACTTTATGCTTCTTTAGGGTAAATGAAATGCTAGGGTAAACATTTTGTATGCATATTTCTTACTACTGTGTATTTATACCATTTTGTTCTCAGTTTTATATATACCCCTGTGAAATACTCCAGTGTTTAGGACCAGTTCATTTACTTGGATAGTAGGAATACATAAAAACAAATAGAACTGATCTCAGTTCACAATTCTCTATTAGGATAACTTTAGTTCTTAAATGGAGATCCGTTAAAGTTTTGGATTTCTGTTCTATCACTGGGCAAAATACAAAATGTCAAAATTTGCAGACAGAGATTAAACTTTTTAGCTTAAATTGAAAACTGAAAAAAACTTCTGCAATAACATTTGAAGCTTAAGCTGAGTCTATTAAAAACAACCATATATAAACTATCAACATCAGGATCCAATCAATGAAGAAAAAAGGACATGACTGGACATTGTTACACAAACCAATCTCACACCACAACAACAGGTCTTAAGGACAGGATGACACTGCAGAAAATAGTTAGTTCACATCTGCGTCCATCTCTGCAGCCAGAGTTAGCTGCATTTTGAAGGAATTTTGAGGAGAAGGATGTCTTTATGTAAGTCATCCGTGAAATAACTTTTTTAAATTTGCCAGCTAAATAGTAAGGTTTATTTAATACTTTGAAGAACTGTGCATCTGTCAGGGTACTTTCCGCCAATAAAGAGGATGTGTTTTGGTGCTTGATGAGTGAGGTAGCATGAATCTGACTTCTTCATGTGTAACCCGGTTTGCCGTTTTTACCATTTTGTGAAGGAGCACAGCAAAAAGGTCTTATTTCATGTAATCTGCATGAAAAAAAAATACAAAGATATCTTGAAAAATTGAAATGTTCCCTTTATTTGCTTGCAGGCTCCACGAAGTATCCATTCAGGTGAGCCGACTGTGTAATTGCTCCTAGGGGGACCGATTAAACAGACTGGATGTCCCGGAAATGCCATCTCGAAGAGATCTCGGTGGCTGTGCAGCAGAGGCTTTTGGTTCCTATATTGGGAAAACGGAAGAAGCAGAAGTAGATCTAAACTTCTGCATTAGCTCCTCGTGGCTTGGAAAGTAAAAACAAAAATGTCAAAACACTGATACCAGAGGCCTAGCATGGCCCACCACAAAGATAGAAGGCAACAACAGACCCCAGATTGCCGCAAAGCATGCAGCCACATATTCAAGGTCCACGAACCATTGAGTGTATTTATCGATCTAAGGTGGGGACCTTTTAAAAACAGCAAGGAAAGTATTTTTTGCTTCTTTATGATTAGCGATCACATATTTAACACCATCCATGTGGAAAATTAAAGAGTTTGGGTATTTCATTTGGAATTTTATTTTCCTTTCTATTAGGAATTTGCAGTAGGAGGAAAGAAGTTGTGTGGCTTGCCTTATTTAAAGGAGAAGGTCTTGAGCTAGAGATATTAGGTTATTATTCCAGGTAAGAGACACACCATTTTTCTTAGCAGACAACAAGACTGTGTTGACATCTTTAAAGTTTAGCGTATACTGGTCTTGGTTTGTATGACATCTGGGATTCTCTCAGAGCTCTATGTGCTCTTTCATAGGTTCATAGATTGGTACTAAGCTAACTGCCCTTGTGAGCCATTTTAAGCCTAGCCAATTATCCCTTGTGAGACTCAAACCTTGCACTTTGTGCTTGCAAGGCAAACATCTTAACCATTAGGCCACCCTCCTTGCTGAGCTTTTCCTGGTTCTTTGAGCAAAATGGTAAAGATTTGAGTGATGGAAGGGATCAGATCATTGTGAGTTACCGATTCTGGGATGTCTCTAATGATAATATTATTCCTTCTGGACCTTGCTTCCAGATCTGTGATCTTTGCTTGGATGTTTTGTATTTCTACCTCATGTGAATCAGTTTTTTTGGTTATTAAAGATATTTTTTCCTCATTTTCAATGATTGTGGCTTCAGATTTATCCATTCTTTCTATTATTTGGTTGAATGTATCCCCAAATGATTGTAGTTGTAAAGATAGATCCTTTATTGCTTCTTGGATGGGAAGTAAGGCTGTTTTGATGTCATCTAGGTTTGCAGGTTGATCTGTTTTGTTTCTCTTTCCAGATTTAGAGGTATCTGGTTGTTTTATTATTTTTTGACTCTTAGCGTTTATATCTTTTCAGGAGATAGTAGGTCAGAAAGTTTAGTTTTAGATGTAGTAGTATCCATATTTTTGTCTTCTTTCGACATTTTGTAGTGATGATATTCCCCGCTTTGTGTGTAGAATTCAGAATGCAAGGTCTCACAGGCACAAGGCTTTTCCTTGCCTCACTGAATCTGCTTCAATCTTAGTAGTTTAATTGTTAGATCAGGGTCTCCTTCTTGATGATTTTATTTTGAATGCTGATTAAAGTTAAAAATTCAAGATATTATGTTGAAATAGGTTCTGGTTTGTCTTCTGGGTTGATTTTATTCCAGATAAATAGAGGAGCTAAGGATCAGCAGTGCTTACAGAGCAGCGGCCATCTTTGACTCCAGATCTGTATTCTATTCTACATAGCAGTTCTGTTATGTTATGCAAACAGTAGTTATGTCTATTGGCAATTACAATACTCAATGACAGGATACATAGCATTATTATTAATCTGACAGGTTAGCAGCATGATAGCAAAGATAATTGGAAGAGCCAGGTAACTATCCATGCACAAAACACATGTAATATCCACCTCTCTAGTATTGTTTGCAAGCAATAACAGCTGTGCATGTGTACATGTTATGCAAATGTGTAGTGACCCTGATACAGGGCTGGGCCAAATGGCTATGTGCACACCTACATAGAGTGGATATTGAGAGTACAGACACACTGGTTGAACTACAAGGTTTGTGTAGCCCAACCTCTCATTGCCAACCTAACAGCTGCCTGCACATACTGTATGTAAGGTAGTGCACAGCACTGGTAATGAAACAGGTTGCATATCATCTTTACTCCAGTGTAACATCTGCAGTAGGGGTGTAAGATGTAAGAGACAGCTGCCCATGTGTTAATAGCTACATCATAGGTGATGGCTCACATTATCTGATTATATCCTGGTCATATTGATAGTGCCATCAGAGCCTATTGATACATGACTCAGCTTTGTGTATGTGGCCATCCTGGGGGAATGTAATCTCTATGCCATGTACACTGCCAGACCCACCTAACACCATGCCCCACACATTGTTTGGGATGCAGCTACAAGGATAAGCTGGAAGGCAGCCCAGTCTACAGCCATGACTGGACTGGACAGTCATGAGGTGTAAGTTAACACATGCAGCTCATCAACACAACCAACACATACCCTTACCAGAATACAGTAAGGACACCCACACACACTACTGAAAATCATACACATTCACAGACACATCTAAGTATCTGGCCAAATAATTGACTCCCCCAAGCAGGATGAGACAGACAATGAAATACACAAACTATATGACATAGTTTGCATAATTGTGCCACACCTCTGAACACATGACTGGAAACATGCCCAACAGTACTCATTTGTGAATGCAAACTCTAGCACTATGGTACACACCAACCTATACGAGGGCATACATACTGTCAGCTGTCTGTCTGCCATGATTAGCCACATACTCATACACTCAGATCACCTTTTGAACTATACACATGACTCTGGCATATTCCATGTTGTTGTGCAGAACCTGTGATGCAGTAGCCAGGACTGCATGGAAACACATGTAGGAACTGTCAGGTCTTGTAGCCCATGCAGGTATGTCCCAAGGCCTGGGTAGCATTCTGCCATTGGTCAGAATGATACTGCAGTACAGGGACAAAAGGATTGTATTCCACAATTGTCTAGTGTAGTGGTGCATGTCACAGGGTATCCAGTATCTGTCATCCTGGGATAACATGGTTGACAGACCATGATGCTTTTCCAGACGGGGCCTTCACCTGTCACCCCAGAGAATCTGGATACTGCTTAGGGCTCATGCTTCCCCTATAGTGCCTTCATCATGCATGGTTCAAGTGAGGGTCCACTGCTGTTACAGGGACAGCCAAGCAATACACTGCGGGTCTAGCTACACAATGATACATGTGAGAAACACTATACGGACACACATATGTCAACCCCTAACATGGAGAACATATCTGTGCAGTGGCTGAGACATGTTTCAATGCTCCAGAGAGCACCCCTGCATGACCATGTTATAACACATACCTCACCTCTTGCCCATTATCCTTTATTGGAACACACGGGCCACAGGTGTGTCCATATTCCTGAAGGATATATACACCCCCACGCTAATTGCACTTGCATAACATCAGATGTATTATGCTGAGCAACTACCTTTGTGCAAAAGTGGAATTCAAAATGCACCTTGAGACAGATCACCCACCAGGCTGTGGACTTCCCAACTGTCATAATGTGCTGTAATGGGGAAGATTAGGTCTGAGACAGAACCATAATAATGGCTACTCTCAACTATTCCAGTATGAACTGGGAAGACTCCTCATGTACCAACACCTGTGCTCAATGCATGTTGGGTTCCATCGACCCCACTGACCTGGATCACAGTAGTCACACAAACAGGGCTAACAGTATGCTACACATAGTTAGTCTCCAATGCCAATGTTATGTTTCCTAACAGCAGAGTGGTGAGTGCCATGGCACCCATGCAGATGGACAATGCATGTGCAAATGCTGATTCCTACACAAATGAACCTTAAGCAGTCACATATGTGCAATGATTGTGCCATTGAAACAGAACCAGGATTCAACCCAACACATACAAGTAGGCAAACCGGTGGTACCATGCGTTAAACTGTACCACAGAAGGTAGTAACTGTTGCAAGAGTGAACGCACATGAGTGTAGGTGATCCCTGGTCAGTAAGATGCAGATACACCATATAAAACCATGCAAAGCTACTGTGAAACCAATCAGCCACATATTATGAGGCCAAGCACAGAGCATTCTATAGCTGTGTCATTAATCGTAATGGCAACGACAAGACCTGCCGTGCTGCACAGCACTATGGCATGGGAAGTACTGCACCTACAGAAATAGCACCCATTCATCCAGATAGGGTCTTGGAGAACCTAAACCCACTCCCACCCCCACCCCAACAGGTACACTTAGTAATATATCCATGTACACTACAGGGCCCCTGTACGAACGATTATGCAGGTATAAGCTGCACTCTCTAAAGTCATACATACAGCTTTCATGGGACCTGTCAACATCCCAGGGTGTATCCTACACAAATGTAAGAACATTCAGCTATCCACATACACATCATGTTCAATCATAGCTCCATGCCAGGCTGTGTACACACCAAATGGTGCACAGCAACAGTTATCACACCCCACAAAGGGGGAGACACCATTGATAATGGGACATAGTGCACAACTACCCTGCTGAGTCTAGTCTGTACGGCCATGAACCGTGGTCAATGTAATTGATGTACTCAGTACAGATGTAGATGACAGTAGGGTTGATTCACACTGCATATCATGACCTTGCCAGGTCGTAGGACACCATCACCCATACTGTATTCCAGCTATACTCAGTAAACTAGGTGTATATTCCTATGTC
Organism: Protopterus annectens; assembly: GCF_019279795.1. Classification (NCBI taxonomy): domain Eukaryota; kingdom Metazoa; phylum Chordata; order Ceratodontiformes; family Protopteridae; genus Protopterus; species Protopterus annectens. The sequence goes on along the minus strand of NC_056747.1, from coordinate 113,201,917 downwards.
ACAGGAGTGGTTGGCAACTGGACTGCTGGCAGAACCCACACTACAGAAGGTGTCTGATGAATACACGCACATCAAACCAGTGCCAGCCACAGTAATACAAGGGTCATTGCTGGTACTCCCCCTCTTTGTTATCTATACCACATAGACTAACACAGAAGGCATCAGCCTATTGATGTTTGCAAATGACTGTGAACTAGGAGCAATAGTTGACTCAATGTGTTCTGCATTCAACATATAGAAGGGCCTTAGTGTGTCAGATGTGTGGTGTGTGATGTATGGCCACAATCTGACAGCTAAGTATTGCATTGTCATCCCCTGTGTTACAAACCCTGTACCCATTAACTACCACCTAGGCAGCGGTCAACATAATGGCAACTGTGTGTATGGGATGCAGCTGGACAGTACTTCCCTTTGATAGTTACATCACCACAAAAGACAGGTAGTCATATGTGGCACCCCTAATCATGACAGGGTGCCATCCAGGAATATAGAGATAACTGCTCAGCCATACTAAACACCCATGTGACCCATAATAGATCACAAATTTCCTTTAAGGGTTATTTCCCATGTGTAGATGGCCTACACTGCCCTTCACAATCCCTAGCTGCACAATGTAGCATGCAGCCTACCCTGAATAAAGCCATGTCCAACCCAGAGGTGTTGGATATGCTACACTTAACACATCCTGATCCCAAATAAACACATACGTCATGGACATCCACCTTTCTAGTACAAGGATCACAACATGCCTGACAGATCCCTGTCCCATACACTTAACATACTCTTGCCATACTATGCATCCCTGTCCAGCGAAGTTGCACATCGCCCCTCTCTGTGACATGGTGTGATGACCACATGCCAAATATATCAGTAACCATGTGTATCAGTTCTGTGGCACTGCTTGGACTGGCCACTGAAACTTACCTGTCTGTTACCTACATCTAGGTAACTCGTCTGCCTAGGCTCATAAATGGCCCAGGGCATATAGCCTACTAGATCACTATGACCATACATGCTATAGTTGATATCCAACCCTGCAAATACGAACAGGCCAGCTATTGTCCCATGTGTTACACATGTGCAACACAGGCAATACATGGCAGGATGCTACACAGCTGTACAGTGCCATGTAGATGTATATGGCAAAACACATACATGCTTGCAAGTCTGCAGGGTCACAGGTCATGTCCCTAACGGCTATGCATGACTATACATGTGTCATATACACAGCATTAAGGTTGATTGCATTAATGTGAACACATCCAGGCATGTGCTGATAGGTAAAGACACCACTACAGGCAAACAGACATGCCCACATCAAGACAACATCCAAATGATGTATGAGCAATGTCATCACATGACACACACATATATGGCGATAATATCACATCACCAGTAGGTGTCAGATGTGTGTGACCTATACATGTCAGTGGTGTTAGTGTCATGTAGATTTACAAATACGTATTTGTAATCTTAATAAATATGATACACATGTATGCTCAGCTGTACTGCTGTACTTCTCTATGAGTTACTGTGACCTGTCTCCATCGTTATCTCTTCCAGGTATGCCATATAGCAGACTGCCGCCATACAGCCACTTGGAGGATGAGGTCCTCATCCCATACCTCCTCAACAACTACACAACGCTCTTCAGCCATGTGCCACAGGATGCACAGCAGTGGGATGCCCTGTGGGAGGAACTCTGCAGGAGGTAAATGATGGTGGTGGTCACAATCACACCTATCATCAGGTGCGCCAACACTGCACTGACCTGATAAGATGGTCAAAACAGCATGCTAATGCAATCGCCAGGGAACAAGGTGCAACAGGTGGGTGGCCACTCACCCAGCCCCCACTCACATGTACCGAGGAGCTACTGGCCAACCTGGGGACACCTGCAAACCTCCATCCACAAGCTTTAGCCAGTATTGTGGAGGTGGGTGTCTCTCAACCACCGAGCCTGGAGTTGCCTGGTAAGTCACTACTGCACATAAAACACAACTATATATCATATAGTTACATGTGTTACTGTACAGTATGTAATGTAACATCATATGCAAGGCATGTATGCACACATGCCACATACTACAGTCTGCTACTCTATGTATGCACAGATGTGCATACTCCATAGTATAGTGTATTGTACTGGCTTATGTGCTAACATGGACATTGCACCCTGTAGCTATCACACAGGTGTGGATAATGATCTTACTGCTGTGACACCCCTGTTTAGATGCCTCTGGCATTTTGCAGTGACAGCAGCCTGTGTCAGGTGAGATTGTTATTATTTACCAGGCCTGATAATGCACGGAACATATTAATAGCATGTTATCTGCCATAACACATGTACACATAATGTATGGTGGCCCTGTTAATGGACACTGGTCAGACCTGTAATGCATCACACTGTTTACCAATGTGAAACGATTGAAGACTATATGAAACACCTACACTAAACCTTCCAAACTGTCATTGCCAGATGTGCGGACAACAGTGAATACAATGGTGGAGGTGTGTTCCACTGTAGGGACAGGTACTATCACATCAGCATTACACATGTTGGGAATATAAACAGTACTGTATAGAGTGCATATGTGTGCACACACACTAAATGTGTTGGAGCTGGAGTATGCCCGGCCCACAGGATACACCCTTGAGAGTATACCTTTGCTATGAATGTCACACAATGTCATGTGCTATCAGACATGTCCATGACATGTGGTGGGCTGATTGCAACACTGCTCAACTGTCCTGCAAAACATGTCTCACATCCCATACATACCACCCTTTGTCTGCATAACCCTACCACCTTTTGTCTGCATAACCCTGTCCTCAATGGGGCATATGACATCTATGAGTGTATGTCATATGGGATAACACTGATGTGAATAAGATTGCCATCACAACCATGGGACTGAACATGTATACACATGGCCATGGAGGATGGCCAGAGACATGAAGCAACACACACAGTAGAAGTGATGTACATGTGTGTACACCCTGTTGTACATTGGCTCGACACACTACAACTATGGCCTTTGTGTAATGGTGATATTGCATATGTGAAACATTAAACATCATACAGACCTGTGCACAGCTTGTGTAGGCATAACATGCAACCACCACATACCATGTCTTGAACATCTGGAGTGTGTCACGACATGGAAGCATTCACCTATACAGTATCCAAATACATACATGTGTTGCACAACATACACATACATCCATATCAAGCCACAAATAACAGTACATTCACCTTGCTGGTGTCAGACATCACTGTCATGCCTGCTCCTCATGTGTGTGATGTACACAGATGGCATGTGGGACATAGAGTACGTATAAGGTAGCCATGTGTGGGCATAGTTGCCAGGTATCAGTAATATGGTTGCAGATGTGCAGGGGTGTCAGCCATATACCCTTCTGTGACCTGTGTCACACATTCCACATTAGGGTTTATTGTGTATACACCTCGGTGACATGGGTTACATTCCACATTAGATATGTATTGTATGTGAACATAGTCATGGTTATGAACTGTGGCAGTAGCTCACACTGTATAGCAATTGTGAAGCCACATCATGCCCTGCAATGGCTATGTACATCAGCTCAATGTGCATTATGTCCCTGCATATTTGTAGGGTGGACAGACAACATTGCATCAGCTGAAGGCCCATGTTAGTATAACATGTCTCTGCATTGGGACGCCATTGCCATTCTGTAAAGTGGAAAGGACACCATTGTGTTACACATGTATGCATGTCATTCAACACATCAGCAGAAGATATGTCAAACTACATGTGATTGACAAGGTCATATGCCACACAGCAGGCCGGAGTACTGTAAACCTGTGCTGGTCTGTGGCACCATTGCAAAGTAGGGACAGCCATGTCAAAAATGTGTGTACAGCCACATGCACAATATCTACAGTCAGCTCAGGGGTAGGCGGAATAATGTTGAACAGACATGCACCACTTTGGGGGAGATATGCAAGCTAGAGCTCAGGCAAACATAGTATGCATAACAAAAACGAAGAGGCAAACAAACTGAGAATCAAAGGAGCCAAAAGCAAGCAGGATGAACTTAAAAACGGTTTATTTGATTAGCGCTTTCGGAAATAACCAGTGTTTTTCCTTCTTCAGGCAACCAAATACCATTTCCAAATGCTTATAAACCCACATAAAATGTCAATTAACCAATCAATTAAGAAAAAATCAGATTTTAAAATGAAATGTTCAGCTTAACAAACAAAGCATAGAAATGTTAAATTAAAATCAGCCTTAAACAACTCCTGAATTACAGAATCCAAATTACCCTACATAACACAATTAAAAAGGCATACAGATGTAATAAAATAAAAAGAATATAACAAGTGTAACACTATATTTAATTTGAGCACAGATTAGACCCTATCCTTATGTAAAAAATAAACATATAAATATATAAGGATGTACTAATTCAAATCGCAATTTAATAATAAAATCGAAAGGATACATATTATCAGTTTTACTAATTTCATCTTTTTAAAGAAAAAAACTTTAAAAAGCATTTAATCGAAACCATTTCGTTCAAACCTGGTGGCAAATAGGCAACAGTAGAAATTTGCCATCTAAGTTCTTCAATATCCAAATTGATCTGCCAGGGCCCCCCCTCTAATGTCTTTACTAATTTGTTTTAGGACAGAAAACTTAAAGGAATGGTTCAGGAAGTCAGAAATATGCTTAGCTAAGGCATTATTTGTGTCCTTCCTACCTATAGCGTACATGTGCTCATAAACGATGGTTTCGATTAAATGCTTTTTAATAATAACAAATAAACCATTTTTAAGTTCATCCTGCTTGCTTTTGGCTCCTTTGAAACATAGTATGCAGTCGACATACCCTACAGCTCATGTCCTCACACATAGGGGTGGCGGCCAACACAGAGCATCAGTGGTAGATGTACAAAGGTCAGCAATGGTCTGTTAACATGTGGTGTATGTTGCACACACCATGGCAGTGCAGTGCAATGGTGCAAAGTGCATGCATTATGTTGCAGGTATGGGGCATAGACTACTAACACAAATGGTGCAATACAATTATGTATGCTAACCACCACTATAATTATGTAAGGTGCATGCCGTCTGCTATAACACATGCATGCTGTTGTGTGCAACTCGGGGATGTACGATAAGTATCACTATAATTGCATAAGATGAAACTATAATTGTCTAAGCTGATTGCTATCTGCCATATCACCTGCATGTAGCGTGCATGTCAGTGTGTGTCAGTGTGTGTGTGTCTGAGTGTGTCTGTCTCTGTCTGTGTGTCTGTCTGTGTGTGTGCACCTGTCTGTCTGCATGTGTGTCTGTGTGTGTCTGTCTGTGTGTGTTTGTCTGTGTGTGTGTGTGTGTCTGTGTGTGTGTGTGTGTGTGTGTGTGTGTGTGTGTGTGTGTGTGTGCGTGTGTGTGCATGTGCGTGTGTGTGTGCATGTGTCTGGCATAACTTGCAATGCACAGTTCTTGTCTTCCCCTCACAGGTGTTGATGTAGGTGCATTGCCCTCCTGCAGTCCACCTGATGTTAGTGTCCCCACAGACTCTAGCAGTGATGATAGTATGAGTGAGGCACAGGCAGGGTTGTCAGGGGCTGAATCTGTGCCATTGGTTGCCATTCCACCTGTCTCTCTCTCATCCTCACACACAGTTCCCCTGCCTGCACATACCCCATCACCACCGGCCATAGAGGAAGGACAGTTGGCGGGTAGTAGCATGGAACAGGGAAGTGTGGTGACTATGGAAGGTGTGCCTGCACACCATGAGCCCAGTCAACAGACTGGTGATTTCCCACACAGGCATGTGCCCAGCGCTGCTCATAGGAGGACCACTGGCCAACATGCCCCTGTGAGACCAAGCACATCAGCTGGAGTCACCAGACACATGTTTTGGGCTGTAATGGAGGCACAGGCATGTGCTGAATGGCACAACAGAGAAGGTCTGTGGCATCAGAGGTCTGCTGTCCATTAATTAACTGACATCATCCAGGCACTTGCAAATGCTCACCATCATCTTGCAGATGTTTTGGATAGACAATTGGGTGATATGGTGAGAGTTCTTGACTGTGGCATGTCAATCCTCAAGCGTGGAATGTCTGTGCTGGAACATCTGGTGGGAGCGAGGCATCAGGCACGTGGACGTAGGTCAGCTACATCACCTGTTGAAGGTCTATGTGAACATGCTACTGCACATGCCCGCTCCCATAGTGGCGGTAGCAGCAGCAGTGCAGCTGGTGCTGTGCAGTCCACACCAGGACACAGCAGGCCACGTGCACATGGTCCTGGATGTTCCCAACAGCCCAACAGGGACACAAATCCAGTGGACGTGTCATCAAATGGTACCCAACCTGAACCTCTGCCTGGTAGTGCCCATACAACCCCTGGCAGGCACAGGTCATGTGGCCGTGGCCAGACATCATGAACTGTGAAACCTGCCTTGTACAGTCTGCAGCTGTCAATATTACCCCTGTGTAGGCCAGCCACATGCCAGACCTGTGTGCATGCATACACACACACTGGAAACAAATGTAGGGCACCTCAGCACACACACGCATGACATCTACACATGCCCAATGATATCACAGGCCTTAACACATCATCCAATGGCACAGCCTAGGCCTCTGGCAAACATTATCACCCTGTGCATATGATGATGCCTATGCCACATCCCTGTCATCCACACCATCGGTGCAGGGACATGTTCATATGGTCTAATGCACAGGGTGAACATACTCGGTAGACAATTGTAGATTAATATTGTTGAGTAGTGTTGACAGGCAGCAGACATACCATGTATTGCAGTTGTAGAATGCATTTTTTACATTTGACAGTATGTATCATGTGTAACAACACTAACAGCATGTTGATCCTGATGTTCTGCCTTCCTCTTTCAGGTGTAGTTGCATGTGTCGGGGGATGTTGGTGTTTGCGGGAGTCCCATATGTACATGTTGACTACCCACAGGTCAGTATGACAATACCTGCATGCATGTTGTAGCTTCCACATCACAGTTATATTCTCCCATGTTTCAATTTTTATTTATTTTATTTATTTTACATTTGTTGACCGGGCTAGTCCAACTGGATACATGTCCATTTTCAGTGGAGGCCCGGGGAGAAAAGCTCCAGGATCATGGTAAGTTAAACCAATACAATAATGAAGTTACAACAAATAAATCAAGTAAATACAAATACAATGTTGTTGTTAGGACAAGTAAATACAGGTAAATACACTGACGCTTACAGGCCCAAATAAAGGAAGCAAGAATGAAAATTATGTTTTGAAGAGGTACAGAATTAAACAGCTAGACAAACAGGCAAAATAGTGGCCTCTTGGGTTTATGGGTTAGGTGGAGGCTGAGAGAAGCCTTGGACAGGCAGGGATGATAGCACTTAGTCTGGATTGGAGCAGGGGCATAACCATTGAGATTTCAGGTGTGCTCTGAGGTGTTTTTTAAACTGGTACTGAGATGACGTGAGTCTTAGGTTGTTTGGAAGGGCATTCCAGGATTTGCCAATAGAATTGGCATATAGTGCTTCACCACCAGAATTGTTGGATTTAATGGTCAGTACTTGTAGGCTATTGGAAGACCTGAGGGACTTAAGGTTGGAGTACGGGGTGAGTATTTTGTTCAATGCGGGGGTTTTGTCTGGATGATTGATAATTTTAAATGCCTCAGTTAGCTGGTTGAGTTTGAGAATATTAGGCAGTTCTAGCCATTCTAGTGACCTTAGATTTAGGCAGTGATGGGTGCGATAGGGCATTCCAGTTATGAATCTGGCTATGTGATTGTATGTCGTAGAAAGTTTATTGAGCTCTCTCTTATTGAGGAAGGAGAATATCGGGGAGGCATAAAGGAGTGTGGAGAGGAGGTGGGTTCGGGCAATAGTAAGTTTGGTGTGCGGTGTTAAGAAAGCCTTTATTCTATACATTGACCCAAGTTTTTTATTGACCGATTTAATGGTTAGATTTACATGCATATCAAATTTAAGGTTATGGTCTATGGTCACCCCTAGTAGTTTGGTGTGGGGTACGGGGTAGATGATGGTGCCATTATTGGAGGACACATGGAAGGTTGGGTTATTGGTGTTGAGGGGTTCTATAGCTTGAGCAGTAGCTGGGGTGGGGAAAAATAGAAGTAATTTGGTTTTGGTTGGGTTGAGTAAGAGTTTAAGTTCGAGAACCATTTTCGACAGTGGAAAAGCAGTTTTGGGTAGTGGCTTGGAGTTTGGCGAGATCGTCAGAGCAGATCAGGGTGGAGTCGTCTGCATATTGAATACAAGTGGCCTTGGGAATCTTGGAGTGTAAACCATTTATGAAGATGGAAAAAGAAGGGGACCGAGAATAGATCCTTGGGGACACCAATATTGGTGGGGAGGAGGTCTGATAGGCTGTTTTGCCACTGAACCGCCTGTTTTCTGCAAGAGGTAGGCATTGAACCAACTTATGGTTGGTTTGCTAAGATGAAAGGTTTCCAGTGACTGAAGTAGTAGTTGGTGGTTGACCATATCAAAGGCTTTCGATAGGTCTAGAAAGAGCGCAGAGGATATTAATTTATTATTGCGGTTGTGGTTGACTGAGTCAACAAAGGAGAGGAGAGCAGTGGTTGTGCTGTGATGGTAAAGCCATGTTGGGTGTTCGATAGGAGGTTATTTTGTGTGAGGTGGTTCATGAGTTGTTTGTGGACACAGCGTTCCATAATTTTGGCTAGGGGAGACAGTATGGCTACGGGGCTATAGTTAGAAGTGTCAGTGGAGGACCCTCCTTTATGGAGGGGGATGATAAAGGAGATTTTCCAAATAGAGGGAATAGATGCTTCAGAAATGGTCCGGTTAATTAAGATTGAGACAGGGTAGGCTATGACGTCAGATGCTATTTGTAAGTATTTGGCTGGGAGCAAATCTGCTGCTAGGGTGGTTGGTTTAAGTTTTTCAAAAGATGCGAATGTAGGAGGTGGAGATGGGTTGTAGGTTGAAGGCAGTTTGGGTTTTATCTATGGTTGGGGTTGCGACTGAGGAGATCGTGGCAAACATGCTGGCTAGGGACTGGATGGACTCAATAAAGAAAGAATTAAAAGAGTTGGCTATTTCCATTGGATCTTTATCCATGAGTTTTTCAGGGGTGGGGGTAGTAGATTTACCTGGATGTAGGAGGTGGTTAAAACCAGCCCAGAATTTTTTGGGATTATACTGATGTTTGTTTTGGAGGTGACAGAAATATTGTTTTTTATCAGACTTAACGGCTGCTTTGGTTGAATTTCTAAGCTGGAGGAACTTGATGCGATCTAAGGGGGTTTTTGTGGTTCTCCATTTATTCCAGGCCTGGTCTCTGATTCTAATTTTTGATTTGGTATCTTGAGTTAGCCAAGGTGCTGTACGTTCCTTAGTTCTAGTAAGTCGTTTAGGAGCATGAGAGTCGAGTATCTTGAGGAAAGTGTCATTGAAGTATGATGCACTTTCATCTATAGGAAGGGTTTTTAGGATGTGCCAGTTACAGGCCTTGAGATCAGCTAGAAATTGGTCAGGGACAAAGTTCTTGCTGTTCCTTACTAATCTAGTTATGGGGGGATTCGTAGTTGGACATTTGTGTTTTATAATAAAGGTAGCAAGGTGGTCACTGAGGTCATTGGGAAGGGTCCCTGTGGTATAGTTATTAGGATTCCTATTAGTAAGAATCCAGTCAATGATGCTCTCTTTATGTTGGGCATGTCCAATTCTAGTGGGAGAACGAATATTTTGGGAAAAACCATGTAAGTTAATGGGGAGAGGATTTGATTGAGCAGAGTAGAGAGACCAGTCAATATTAACATCTCCTAATATTATAGTTTATTGGGGATAGTTAGTAGCGAGCCAACTAAGGGTTTGTTCAAGGTTTTCAACATTTTTGCCTGGTGGTAGGTAGGTTACTATGAGATTAATACTTTTTTGTCTGTTTAGGGATAACTTCAGGGCAATCAGTTCCAGGTTAGGAACTTTTGGGGGTTGGAGTAAATTCATTGTGATGCTCAAGGAATTCTTGAACATTACAGCTATTCCGCCTCCCTTTCTAGTTGTTCGATCGGCCCTGAGGATATTATACCCAGGTGGGATAATTTCCTCATCCTTAGTACTTGGTTTGAGCCAAGTTTCTGATAAACACATAATGTCAGGGAGTGGGTTTGAGGCATGGCATGTAAGCTATGAACTTTATTGTTGATGCTTCTTATATTGAGATGAAGCATAAAGAGAGTCCGCTAGGCTTCTGGCTGGATGGAGGAGGTAAGGGCCTAGGTCACTATTAGGGCCTGGGTTAGGGTGGATATCGCCGTCTTTTGTGATGGATTTTTTCAAATATTCTAGTATTTTTTGTAGTCTAGTTAGTAGTTTAAGATGGTCCCTTGTTGAGGATACTTTAGGGTAACGAAGAGTAATGTGAGTACTTTTAGGGATCAGGTGAGTAGCAGGGTAGAGAGAGGGAGGATGAGAGTAGTGGGATTATGGGAAAACAAGGAGGTCTGACCTTTAGGAAGGTAGATTCCTGTTAGAGCTTGGGTTTCATATGTTGTTAAGAATCACGGTAAAATAAGTAAAAGTACAAGGGGAAGGGTGGTATATGAGTTTCTATCCATGGTGATGGGTGAGGTCTCTCGTGGATAGAGCTAGGGAGGTACCTTGGTCAGTAGGAAGCTGGGTGGTTGGTGAGAGTTAGGTAGGTGGGCGGAGTAGCCTTGGTGGTAGGGATAGGCAGAGAAATGGAGGGGGGAGGAGTGGACAGTTGTGATTGGGTAGTGGTAAGGGGGATGGGCTTGGTGTCCAAATAAATGTAGAGGTAGTGGGGGCGGGTGGAAATAGGGGGCAGGGAGGGGAGCGGAGCGGGGACTACACCACAGGGATTTCCTTGGGTCTTAAAGGTAACCAGGTTTAATGGCAGCTTCCTTAGTTTTAATTAGAAGGAACCTGTATTTTTTAGGAGTTATTCTGCCTGGTTCAAGTGGTAGACTGCTAGGTATTTAGGCTAAACAGTAGGAAAAGGGTAGTTATTTATTTACCCTGAGTCGCTTTTTTGGAGTACTTTTATTTAGGTTGTAGGTTGTATGTGCATTCACACTGGTGGGGTCTTGTAGGGTCCTGTGCCACGCGGAATGCGTCTGTCTTTGGGGCTACCTAAGGTGGAGATAACAGAGAGAGATTGCTTATTTAGTGTTAAGTAGTTTGGTGCAGAAGTAAACAGATAAACATTGCAGTCAGTTGGTACAGCACAAAATATCAAAGCACAAAAAATCAATTTCAGCATGAATCAATGATCTAAAGCAATATGTTACAGCTAGTAAAAGTGTGCAGTGGTTTTAATTCCCTTAGCGGCTTAAAAGAACATCACAAAGCACGCTATTAATCAGGTAAAGCAGTTGTTGCCATTTTAACAAAGTGAACCATTAAATTCCCTACACCACAGGGATTTCCCTGGGTCTTCAAGGTAACCAGGTTTAATGGCAGCTTCCTTAGTTTTAATTAGAAGGAACCTGTATTTTTTAGGAGTTATTCTGCCTGGTTCAAGTGGTAGACTGCTAGGTATTTAGGCTAAACAGTAGGAAAAGGGTAGTTATTTATTTACCCTGAGTCGCTTTTTTGGAGTACTTTTATTTAGGTTGTAGGTTGTATGTGCATTCACACTGGTGGGGTCTTGTAGGGTCCTGTGCCACGTGGAATGCGTCTGTCTTTGGGGCTACCCTGAGTCGCTTTTTTGGAGTACTTTTATTTAGGTTGTAGGTTGTATGTGCATTCACACTGGTGGGGTCTTGTAGGGTCCTGTGCCACGCGGAATGCGTCTGTCTTTGGGGCTACCCTAGATCAGGAAACGGGACCTTGCAGGCGGATACGCCTGTCCTTGGACTTTCACTTGAACAAAAGTAAACAATTATGTTTACTGTTCTAATGATCCAAGAGCATGATAGCTGTGTAGTAAGCTACTGTGTTCAGATACATCACATCCATAGTGGGTGACATCACAGGTATAGTACCTGGAGCGCGGAGTGGGTAAAAGAGTGGTATGCCGAAAGACAAGGGTAAAGGCCAGTGGAAACAGTGGCTTCTCATTGAGAAGCAGTAATACCCACTGCCATGACAGCATGCAAACACAGACACATCCACAAACTCAGGGATTCACAGACACAGTAACACACACTCTGACACACACACACACACACACACACACACACACACACACACACACACACACACACACACACACACACACACACACACAGTTGCCAGTGTTTGGATGAGAAACCCTGCCTATGTGCTTATCATCATTATAGTACTACACATTTACAAGACGCCCCACAGAGATTACACATGTACAGGTAGTTGGAATGGCCTAAGATCGAGGACATTAACAGGGATACTACAGTGCAGTGAGTGTATGTGGGGAGGGGGGTCCATCAGTAGGCTATGTAACAACAGGTCACACCCCAGAAAGCACATGTTAACAGGTGGTTAGTATGCCCATCTACGATTGATGATATCAACAGGGATGCTAGATTGCTTTGAGTGGATGGGGGGAGGGGGCATTAACATTTCACTATGGTAAAATACAGCCTCACTCCAGGAACTGGACAACCATACACACACACACACACACACACACACACACACACACACACACACACACACACACACACACACACTGGTATTCGCAAAGATATACACCTATGTCACACACATACAGACACTTTACATGTGTGAGGTTTAACCATCTGCCTATGCCTTTCTTTCTACACTTCACTCTGTACTGGTGTCAACAACAGTGTTCAGGAGAGTGATAACATGTGGGATGTATTCCCAACCATACGTGACATATATGGACACACACCCACACGTGCCAGTACTGTGAATCAAACACAGTATTTCATGATAGGTAGCACAGAAATACAGCACTATTGCATCTGGTACAATGCTTACTGACTCTTTCCTTTGCCAACTGTGCTGATATATGCACAATATATTGTGCATATATTGTGCTGATATATGCACAATATATGCACAGGGAAGGTATTACTGTTACAGGTGTCATGAGGTTTGCCTTCAGTGTCACCCTTACAGCATTCTACATTGTCTGTCTTCCACTTCAATTAACAAAACCCGACCTTAGCAGGTACACAGGTTATTGTAGGACTCGTAACACACCAGTGAGCTGTCCTCAGTAATCATTCATCTGCAAGGAAGCCCCACCACTTAGTAGTCATGTCCAAACATCTGTCCATACCTCATGTACAGCTTACTGTACTTAGAGCATATCACCATATACAGTTGGCAATGTTGAGGTTGTATTGCAACAGCATGATGTACTAAGACAACAGTCACCTTCAGACATCAGACACTGCACACACATGGAATCTACACAAACAGCAATACATGTACAAATATGAAGTCTACATCAGTACGTGCACTAGCAGGTCAAGAGGATACATTCCACACCTTCCCCACACCATGTGTGAAACATAGCCGAGCATTACCTCATAATGCATGTTGTATTCATGTACTAGTAGGACACCACCACTTTCACCGAGTAGCCAAATGTACATATATTACAACAGCACATATCAGCGTGACACACACAGCAGTATTCCATGTCATGCTCCTACGAACTGTTACTTTGACAGTGCCATGGTGAAGCCAGGGCACTGTAATGGTCAACAGTGAGCACATCATATTTGCCACACACACCTCATGTATACTGGAAGAGTGCCAGCAATGTGCTCTGTTAGAGCTAGGCAGTACACTCATTCAAGCATGTGCGAGGTCTGTGGCTTGTAAACATCTCTCCCCAGCATATACTGGCTATTGTGGTACTAAAGCTAATGTCCAGACAGCACACAGCATGCATGGCTTGCAATTGTTGACATGGGTTATATGTAGGAGCTGTGGCCACACATGGCTGTACATGTCATGAACATATCATCTGTGACTACTCAGGAACATACAGAGCAGAGCTGGATTTCCCTATCAATACAGGCCTTGTGTAGGTCCTATGGTTCTGTTATTTGGGTATGTTTGTAGGCATTGTATTAGGTGGACATGTCTAAAGACATACATGCCACATGGGGTATTGTATGATATGAGAGGTGTCATGGGAGATCAGTAGAGAGGGAATATTACCACTGTCAACATAGATATCGAACCTTATGTACTGTTAGCATGCTATATGCCATGTGCATGTGTGTAATGATTGTAGCTACCTGTATGTAGATAGGTAAACGAAAGCTATGGTAATGTAATTTATGTTGTTTGAGTGTGGGATGTACATATCCAGGGCAGGTACGGTTAGGTCATATCCAACCATGATGGTGTTGTTTACTGGTGTACAGCAACAGTTGACCATGTTAATGCTGACAACATCCAAGGGACCCTGGTATGTGTACAATTGAGCTGGTTACAAACAATGGTATTATTGCATTGCATAACACATTATGCAGCTGTGTCTGTACATAGGTACTTTGCACAGTTGATGTAGGCCTAGGTACAGTCCACCAATAGAGGGTCATCTGGTGGTCTACCATACTATGTCATACCAACATATGGATGTGTGTTGGTAGTCTGGGAATATGGTGGTGGATATATATGATGTTACAACCTAGAATGCAGCATTTGCCACTGTCACCTGTACCTGACTTATCTGTGATGCGTTATGTCAGAGTAGTGGTCTTTACATGTGAGTAGCCTTTATGAATATGTGTACACCACCACCTGGAATAGTCCATACCACTGTTATGGCCCACATGTCTGCATCTGAGATATATGGTGGTAGTGCAATTGTGCACTATAGAGCCTTCAGCCAGGTGTTCCTCACTGCACAGATGTCAGTATTCCCCATTGTAGGTTCTACATTGAACAAATGGATTACTAAAGCCACACATCTAGCACAGGTTAGCATAAGCATCCAATGCAATTGTCATGTAGGTATCAGGGTGTTACATCTGTTTGTAGGACATTTGCCTTGGAATGCGGCTATATGGGTAAATGCGACCTAGTTATTATCCACACACACATGTAACATAGATGCATGTGTTCTGTGTTGAAGGCTCATCGTTCGGTCATGACAGCCCAGAATGACAGACACTGGACAACCTCATAATAACAGCAGGACATTGGCTCATTGTTTTGGTCTAGCAGTTGCTACCTGTACCATGACATCACTGCGAGTGGCGTTAATGTGCTTGGTAGCAAATGCCCCATGTAAGGTGATGGACAGCGGCAGAACTTGTGTATACCAATATGAGATATACTTAGGGTAGCAGTCCTGCTAATAATGACTACTACTAACACAACCGGGAGAGGTCATCTTGACTACTGCACCTCAGTACCATTACACAAGGTGACTCACACATTATGCTTGCACATGCCACTGTTCCACGTATAATGCCACTGTCCACAACCTGCTATCAATGTATGCCTTTCAAGGCAGTAAGGTTTGTGACACATGCTGTAGGTAGCATCCGCCTGTGTGACCCAGGTAACATATTGTCTGTCATGTCCACACATGCATGAATGTGTATACGTAACATTTATGCCAGTACTTCATGTACATGTATGCATGTGTATCACACAGCATAGACACAGATATATCATTTACAGGCCACATACAGGTATCAGGTAGTAAACCAGTATGATGTGCAGATATACTGACAGGTAAGATGTACATAACTGTAAACCTGTGTGTTTACAATAGGAGTCCATTACAATGTGTTCTATACATGTAAGTGTTTGAGCATGCACACTGTGGCCTTCAGTAGTTAGAATCGGAGTGCATCCCAAACAGCCCTGTGCTACTAAGTGTATGAGCATACCCACTGCCACCTTGTGTAATTTGAGTCAGTGCATCGAACAAGCCTTTTGTTACCAAGTGTATGAGCATGCCCAGTATAACCTTGTGTAGTTGTAGTCATAGTGCATCCCAAATGGCCCTGTGCTACTAAATGTATGAGCATGCCCACTGTAACCCTGTATAGTGATAGTAGTTCTCCATTCCACAGATGGCCATACTCCAGTTCTGGTTCCTGTTGTGCTACAACTATACCTCTCAGGCCTGCCTGCAGATGGGTGTCTTGTTTGTGCATACAAGTTGTAATGGACACCTACTTTAAACACACAGGTCTACAGCTATGTACTTCATGACTGTCAGTCTCCCTGTTGTTGTCCTCAATTGTAGAAGGGCAGTCTGACTGCCTTGGGATGTGCAATCTCTATGCTGCATCTCATAACTGCATAGTACTGTAATAGTGATCCTTAGATAAGCAGGAGTTCTGATCCCACTACTGGCAACTGTGTGCATGTGTTTGTGAGTGTGACAGCAAATGCCTGAGTGTGTGTGTCAGCAAATGGCTGAGTGTGTTTGTGTGTGTGTGTCTCAGCAAATGCCTGAGTGGGTGTGTCAGCAAAGGCTGTGTGGTTGTGTGTGTGTGTATTTGTGTCTGCGTCATGGCATTGAGTTTTGCTGCATTCCAAAGAGATATCTCCTTTTGCACTGGCATTTATTGTTGTCACCTGCTATACCTCTCTCTTCCCCCCTCCCCACTGCAAGTAATTGGTCCTGTGATGTCACCAAGCTCAGACGTGGAATCAGTAAATGTAATTGTATGTGTTTTGTGGCACATATGCCAACTGCATACCACTGTCCTAGTTACCTTTACATAGGCAAGACATGTATGCACAATACTGGCAAGTGTGTGCGTGTTTGTGTGTGTGACTACCCTGTAGCACACCATGGTAGCCATCTGTGGTGACCGGTGTCTACAAAGTATTACATAGTTAGGAATGGTAAAGAATACACAGTCAAGCACGACTACAGTTGGGTATGTAATTTTCCTGTGCCACTGACGAGCAGTGACACAGAAGTGGTTGCTGGGGTGTAGGTCCATACCCATCATTCCCCCACCCTGACTCCACAGTCCCCGGGGTAGATTACATTAGCCATCATTCCCCACCCAAACTCCACATACACACAACCATCCCTTCTCTGGTGAACTGCTTATGATTTAATTGTTATAACACAAGAGATGCCTCTGTTTTGTGTACACGTCAGTTCCTTTGGAACCCTTCTGTGTCACAAAGGGCATTCAGACATGTATATATATATATATATATATATATATATATATATATATATAGCTGTGTCTGTGTATATGCATATATATATATATATATATATATATATATATATATATATATATATATATGTGTGTGTACACATCCCGTAGGTGTGTGTGTGTGTGTGTGTGTGTGTATATATATATATATATATATATATATATATATATATATATATATATATATACATATATGTATGTAGTTATGACAGCTGTACAGATGTAGACTTGTCTTTGTTGTTTCACAGAGTACAGTACATTCAAGGGTACTGTACATATGTACACAAAGTTACTGTCTCATTTGTTTTCAGTACTGTGGAATACCTGTAGTAGGATGTGCATTATAGACTCCATGCAACATGTGTACAACCCAGATGGCATAGTGGTACATCCATTGATTTCAGTGTGACTGGTCCAAGGTTCAAGACCTGCAAGCCTTGTTGACACTGCCAATTAGGACTGCATAAAACACTTTTAAGCAGGTGTAAATGTGTTTTCATGACAGTAAGCAGCGGGCACACACATGTAATAGACATGTACAACCCGTGGTACATTTGGAATGCCCTTGTTTGGCAATCCTGCTGATGTCACCCACCTACAAATACACCTCTGGGACTACTGTAACCCGGTAATCCCCATGACGTGTGCTGTAACTGTGTAATGCTGTAGTGTGCTAAACTAGTTTGGTAGGTGTTCTAATCCCAAACAGGTCAAGTGTGTGTTTGTGTGCCTGCCTGTGAAAGAAACAATGCTTTTAGAGTATGCACACTCTTTACAACCCACATAACCACCTTTGGCAGTCCTGCTGATGTCACCCACCTAGAAATACACCTCTAGGACTGTTGTAACCCAATATTCTCCATAGCATGTGCTGTAACTGCGTATTGCTGTAGTGTAAGAAACTAGTTAGGTAGGGGTTCCATTCCAAGAGAGACCAACTGTGTGTGTGTGTGTCTGACTGTCTGTCTTCCTGAGACAAGTGCTATGCTTTTTAGAGTATGCACACTCTTTACAATTCACATGGCCACCTTTGGCAATCCTGCTGATGTCATCCACCTAGACATACACCTCTGGGACTGCTATAACCCAATAATCTCTGTAGCGCATGCTGTAACTGTGTAATGCTGTAGTGTGATACACTAGTTAGGTAGGGGTTCTATTCCAGGACATGGCAGGTGTGTGTGTGTGTGTGTGTGTGTGTGTGTGTGTGTGTGTGTGTGTGTGTGTGTGTGTGTGTGTTTGACTGTCAGAGCCTGTGTGGAGGTGGTTGTGAGTGTCTAACCACTGGACATGTTGGGGAGCGGATTTTGTAGTTTTCCTATATGGTGTCCGTCTTATATGTCACAATGTCCACCTCACGAGGAATACAGATGTCAGTCAGCCAAGGGACTGTGTTGGCAAGCCATACCCCTACATCTGGCTAAAGGCCTGGTGAACAAAGTATGCAACCCTACTATTACCCGGAATACGTCCTGAACCCATGTGTCATACACAAACACACTTGCCTAGAATATCCCACTATGTTGCTAGTACCCTGCACATTGATGACAGATAATAGGCATGGTGTGATTGCAGTGGGCTGCAGAGGGCATGACACCTTGTACAGCAGTACAATAGGCACATAATTGCAGACAATGTGTCTTCACTATGTTCCCCACTGGATGCCTGCAACATATGTGGTGCCATCAAATGTGATCCGCAGAGACCATGCAGTGCCTTACACATGTGCCCTGTATGGACTGATGCCACTGACACCAGGGAATACCTGTATCATGCTATCAATGCAGGTGCAGGGTCAACCTGCTGACTATAAGAAGGTTCTGCCACACCAGGCTAGTATTGGCATATCGGAGGATAACAGTTTGTGTACACAATATGTACCAGCCAAACCAGGTACACCTGTACATGTCACTGTACATTATTTTGGGACATGCACATCCCAGGCAATGTCCATGTCAAGGACTATCAAACACAGACATGGCATGCATTGCAAAGCTATGGCCATACACAATGCTAACCAAGATGTCAGGACAGTTCATACAATACCCATCTGTGTGGGGCATTGCAGACACTACACCCCTATACCACACTGCACACCATTGTTGGGTGGCGTGATGCCAAGGATTACCCCTCACCCAGCCTTGTACAGCCATCTTGCACAGTCAACCACTACACACCCATGAAGCAATGCACACATGCATGTCAGTACTGGCACCTTGTGTCTGTGTGTGGGGTATGATGCTCCACTCCCAGTATAACCCCCATTGGCATACTGACAGATGTCAAACACGTTCACATGCCCTAGCCCATAGAACCTCTGGATATCCCCTGTGGTGTGTGCATTACTGCAGTGTGGCAAACTAAGTGGTTTGGGAGTGTATTTGTGGGCCTGGCAAAGAGTGTCAATGTGAGTCCATTAGAGAGTGTGGTTGTGTTGACAATGACATCCGTTCATGTGGACAGCCATGTGTGCTACACCTAATGTATGTCTACTATATCTCTGTTGCAGATGTCGCACACCAGCACACATATATGTTCTTACAGCACACCAACATGTCACCTTTGTGGCACATGGAGTAACTGCATGCACTTGTAATAGTAATGACTAGTCAGTCAAGGGTTTGAACCCCTGTACTGGTAGGTGTGTGGCAGACGATGCTTAGGTTTTAGTCTCCAAGCCCTTCTCTGATGTACTTTGCCTCTGTCTGTCCCTCCCACACACTCTCTGGTGGATGTGGAGGTGTACACCTGCTCAGCAGCAGCTTGTGTTTTGTAAGTGATGGGCATGTTCGGGTGATGACCTCTGCACCTATTGCAGTCCTCCTCTAGCTGATTGCATGTGGAACAGCTGTGATGATGTTCCCATAGCCATTCACATGAAAAACACAGTACGATATCTAGGAACATCATGTTGGTGCTTGCCCATGACAGTCGCTGTGAGTGGTACCTGGATCTGGTGTTTGGTAAACGGCATCACACATGATATCTGGATGTTCCTCAAACAACATACACAATGGTAAATAGCCTAAAGACAGGAGGGTGATGTGCCAGACATGACTACAGCATGTAAGTGTAGCTATGCTTCATTGAGACAACTGCATGTTTAACAAGTTGTGTGTGGTAATTGCTATTCTGCATGTTTTAAAACTGATAAGACAGTACTCTGTTTGTGAGGGACCCCCATCTGTAGGGCCATCTGTGGACTGGTCAGTGTGTGGAATCATTTGTTTCCTGTGTTACTCACTGGACACACACCTGTGAACAGCAAGAGCATAGTGTGAGGATTGCAGCCAGTACATGGTGATAGTGATGAGTTACTGCCATTGCATCCCTGACTGGACATATGTCACATGAAACAGTGGTATGACAGACACTGTCTGGGGTTCTCAGTGACATGCCAATAATAGGCCACTGTTCATAGCTGCAGTCACAATTCTTCTACACGTTGTACAGATGTCATGCAGTATATATGCATATGTTGTGCTCCCTCTGCAAATGTATACCATCTGTTGTGTTGGGTTGATGGTCATATGTATGCATGCTGTTGTAAGTAATCCTAAATGCTGTTGACTATTACTAAGCCATATCTGTGTTTAAACTGCAACACCATAGGCTGTATGGGTTTGGAGGTGCCGGCAGAACGTCCTGCCCACTTCATCTGGCCATGGCACCAGGCACCAGCACATCTGGGGCCCAGCCTTGGACCTCCACCTCTGTTGACTCTGCAATGCCTTCTGGTGGTACTGCCACTGAAGATGGGGCTTGTCCCCCCTGGGAGCAGGTCCAGACAGGAACATGTCAGCTGTCTACAGTCCCGGACGTGGTGCATAGGGGGCTCAATAAGGGGTTTCAAGGCCAGATAAGCCAGCTCAAGGGCAGAGTTTAATATTTACAGGGTGAGGCTGCCCCTCCTAGACAGCCCCCAGCACTGCCACTTTTGCAGCTGTTTTGGTGCCGTGGTGGTTGCCCATGGCTGGGGACCTTCGTCCCACTGCTTCCATCTGTGGGCTCATGGGCTTGTGAATGCCAAACACCCCTCCCCATCCGAGGTGTATCCCCCCACATGTGTCATATACCGACCCTGTATGCTGTCTTGTCTGTCATACTACCCTACCTATCCTCCACGAGCGTACGTACTCTCCTTCCCTCACATCCCACTCTCACCCTAAGGAAACAAAAGGCCAATTGGTTCCTAGAACAACATTTGCCCCATACATAGCTGTCCATTTCACACATGTGTCCACTGGACACATGTAACCCTTTTAATATGCATCACAACATACTCCAGTTGTCCTCAACCCTGTCTCTCAGGTGCACAATCCTAGTATGCACATGACTCCTAAATGTTCCAGGTACACATGATGCAGATGACCCCATTGTACACACAACACTACTGGTCCCTCTATGGTTACCCCATTTTCCTTTATCATGATGATGATGTCGCACACAGCACCTTGCAAGAGTACTGTTCTCACATAATGATTGGACAGGAACTGTTGTGTTAATGTAAATAAAATGCAGAGTGATGTATTTGGCCAATGTACAAATGTTTGCGTGTATTAATGACACATGTCTGTCTGAGGGAGTCTTGATACTACATAGGACAACACCACTACATAATACAGGCGTTGTTGGTGTTTCCCTTTTCATTCCTTTGTAATGCTTTGTTGTCACATGGGATATTCCTGATATATATATATATATATATATATATATATATATATATATATGTATCTATATCTGGACATAAACACTCACACATACATCTACATGATGGAATAAATTTCCTATACTGTTGAATGACTGCGCTGGATGATATGTTTGTGATGAGGTCCGATGTCTGTATATCTGCTATGGCTAAGTGGTAAATCACAATAGCTGTGTGTGTAGGGTCCTGGTTTCGAGCCTTGCAGAGGCTGTTTATTTTGTTGCTGGGCAGAACAAGGCCATTGGATACGGTGTGATTAAGGCACATTAAAGCAGTTGTGAGTGGGTGTGCATGGGTTTGAGCAGTGCTAAGCAATGCTAACCTATGGTTACAGTTTCTTACACTCAGTTAGCCTCTACATTGCTTTACCAGTGTAATACTCGCATACTGGTGGCCAAACAGGCTTACACCCTCTTGCTCCCGCACTTGCAAATGCACTGCATTTGGTGTTTGCATCTGACACTCATGCCCCTGCATGGGAGTGAGGACTATGAAATTACCTTGTGATGCCTATTACATCGGATTACATGCCTACAGTATCGGGAATGACTGCCCATTAGGCAACTGCATGCCGTTCGACTGTATGGAATATGCGGCCTGTCCAGAGTTTGATTCATATTATTGGTGTGTTCCTCTTACAATCTGCACCCATCTGGCTAATACATGGGAACTGACACTCTTCAATACAAACAAGTAATTGGGTTTTGGAACCCACATCCTTCAGCCGAGTCATGCTACTGCATACCTAATATTCTATCATCTTTTCTAAGGTTGTCAGTGGAATATGTGCTTTCTGTCCCTATCAGACCTCTCATACGACTGGGGAAATGTACAAACTGAATCAGGGACATGGCATAACAACATCAGGGACACATTTAAATTACTGGTGCTATTAACCTGACACATTGACAGACTCAGAGCATATGAATTCATACACATTTTCTGAGATAAATGATGTTTATAACTCTTAATTCTTGTCATTATTCATTACATGTAATTCACCACCTTTCCTCCAAATGTCACTAGTTTTAGGAGGGATTAAGTGGAGCAGAGTTAGAAACCGAGTTGAAATCTGGGACGTCCCTGAAAATCGGGGGCAGTTCAGGGGTATGGTCCTTATTTGTTCCCCCAATGGTTTATGCCCTGTCCAGTGGATGTGTTCTTAGGGGTTGAGAGGTATGGGCGTCAACTATGCCCATTTCGGAATATTACTTACATCACTGGGGCGGTCCTAATATGACTGTGCCAGCCAACACCTGCACGCCTAGGCCCATAATTGCATACCCATAGTTCCTGCCACCTGCCACTCCTCTACAGCACTCATCTTTACTGTGGGTGCAGGTGGGGTATAAACACACCACTACACACTGCCCACTCTCCCCATGTCGGGACACATGTACATTGTGTCGACCCATGGGTTATCAGGCTTGCACAACCTACTGGTCCATGTACATCTACAGGCTGGTTTGATAAGTCATTAACGGGACTGCCTCAGATCATTAATTTTTGGTGTCCCACAAGGGACATCGATGTCTATGTTTCAAGATTAGACCTGGCAGGTCTCTCCCACTGGTAGTATCCTGCCAGTTGTCTGGGAAGCAGTGGTGTGTTTACCTTTATTGAGGGTCTGTATGTCTCACCGGCCTAGCTGGGGGGGGGGTTGATGCTATGTGTTACACGTTTGTTTATTGGACCCCTCACCCCATATGCACGGCCTGTGAACATATGTTACTCATAACTGCTATGTCATATCCTAGCTATATACATGTGTATATTTACAGTCACATATATATATATATATATATATATATATATATATATATATATATATATTTACATTACTATATACAGATATATCTGTATATGTATGCATACATGCATATTTATTTTTTGCTGTACATATATATGTATATATATATATATATATATATATATATATATATATATATATATATATATCTCACAACATATGGGTCTATGGGTGTCTGCATATGTATATATTTATATGTGGGTATGTATCTGTATTCTGTCTCTGTATGTATACATTTGTACTACGAAGAGGGAGAGGCTTATCTCTATGTCGCTATGGGTAGATATACACACACATACCTCTACATATATACATCTACATCTGGTTATTCCATTCCTTGCTATATAGATTACACTTTGCTGCAGTGGGACTCATAGTGGGTGTGGCTGCTCGTTGGGCAACACCTCTGCCAAATGAACACATTTGCTTACATCCCTAGGGCTGTCCATATAGGCCCACATCAGCCAACACCTGCACACCTAGACCCATAAGTAGCTACCCATAATTCCCCCACCCGCACCTCCTCAACAGCACCCATCCTTACTCTGGGTCCTGGTCTGTTCTGGACACACCACTACCAGACCTCCCAACCATTCCGAATTACTCGTTTTTTACCGAGTTTTGGGGTCCAAATGAAGGGGTGCCACGATTTCCGAGTGGCACCCCTTCAGTTCCGATTATTTTTGCCATTTTTTAAATTTTCGCGCTGTCGGAGCTGACATCATCACGTGCGCAATGACGTCAGCTCCGTCAGGCTACCAGCCAGTCGGAATTCAGCTCAAGGAGCTCACATCATCATTTCTGGCTGGCGGCCAGGAAGCTGAAACGGGCGGGCGGGAATGGAGATTGCAAGCCGGGCAGGAATAGGAAGCTGAAGGAATGGAGAACTGGGAACTATACACTACTCAGGGCAGCAGAGTTTGCGAGGCAAGGCTGGTGGCCAGGAAGCTGAAGGAATGGAGAACAGCGGAAGCATGGAGAACCGGGAACTACACAGGGCAGCAGAGTTTGCGAGCAGGCCAGGGATTAATGGCAGGAGAGTTTGTGAGCAACGACAGAGGTAAGGAGTTTGGTTTGTGATTAATGGCAGGAGAGTTTGCGAGCAACGACAGAGGTAAGGAGTTTGGTGTGTGATTAAAGGCAGGAGAGTTTGCGAGCAATGACAGAGGTAAGATGTGTGTGTGTGTGTGTGTGTGTGTGTGTGTGTGTGTGTGTGTGTGTGTGTGTGTGTGTGTGTGTGTGTGTGTGTGTGTGTGGACTTGGTTGCTGACAAGTGTAGAACTAGTGAAAACAAAAGAAGAAGAAAGAAGGTCCATTGACCTGCAGGGAGTAAGTCTGGAAACCATTCCCTGGTGTATAATTAGTTGATCACTTACTATTTATTTTACTTGTTTACTGTTTTGCTATTCAGTGAAATATATCTTTATTTTACTTCAGATATTTTGTTCCTTGTTTTTTGCATTCATTGACATTTCTGAAATCATAGAAAACTGATTTTGGGGAACAGATGACATCAGGAATACCATGTCATGCCTGAGCTGGATTTTTCCTTGCATCTGCTGTGTCCTGATGTCCAGTGTTAAGGATAGGGAAGCAGTCTTTTCTCCTAGGAGTGATACTGACTATATGTCAAACTGCTTGCAATTACTATTTAAGAACAGCTTGGCATTTGTAGGGGTCCCATTCCATGAGCTATTTGGCACACTTTCAGCCTGCTCATTTTGCAGTTAGTGCCTTCACTAGTGTATATTCCTTGACAGTATCCGGCACGTCCTGTAACCTGCTTCCTTCAGCTGAGGAAGAAACCTTTGCTGTAGTGGAAAGGACTGTCTATAAAAGGCTTTCAGCCATCATGGGAAAATGCTTGGCATGTTTTAGAGAGCTGGAGCTCTTAGTGGAAGTAGGACTCACCAGGCTTAGTGTGGAATCTTTTCTTGAGGCACTATGCACATTAATGGCTTTAAAAATGCTTATTCTGTTATGCAATTCTTGAATTTAGAATGCTGTGCACAAAAGACCAAAGACAAGCAAAAAATTAATCCACGACCTTGAAGAAAGGAACCGGAGCTCTGCTAAAGTCCACAAAACTGTAATTTTATTACTGAAATATTCCAACAGTCACAGATAAAATCACACAAGCGCTTTCGCTCAGGCAATCCTGAGCTTTATCAAGTGAAAACAAGTTGCAATGTGCAGTAACCTCCATTAAATACCTTGGGCAATTATACAATTAATTAATAAAATCTAATGCTAAAGTGCTCTGATGAATTTAAAGTTGTATATTAAAAAATGTTAATCATTACAACAACTCAAAAAAGAAATATTTGCAATGGCATATGCACTTATATAAAAACGAAATGACCATAAAAAACATTTTAAAATGCCAGTTGCTTAGGTTTTCTGAGAATAGAGATATGGAATCACATTAAGGTTGAAGATTATTATAGTTATTTAAAGATGTGTTTTTAGGTTAGTAATGAATTAATAAAAAATGTTTGTTTTACACTGTTAAAAAATGCAATTAAATATGCATGAGGTATTGTTAATGCCCATCTATGTAAAATTTCATGGTGAATTTGATTTGTTGGTTGAAATCATGTAACAGTGGGTGTTCAATAATTTGGTGTGCTGTGTAGAGATGTTGTGATATAAAAGGGGGTCAAGTATAGGAGTTACAACCTAGCCCTCCTGAGCTTGAGGACCGGTTTAATGCTGATCATCCCATTCAGACCTGGTGGCTTCCCTGCATTCAGTTTCAGCTGCCATAATAGTTCCCGGTAGCCCAAGGTGGATTCCCAGTCACCACCTCTTGCATCTGGTTCAACTTGTTCTAGGACTAGGAACTGTATTTTAGGTTCTAGGCAGGAGAGTGAATGTTTATAGAAGGCGTTGGTTTCCTTTTTCTTGCTCATGTCATAAAGATGTTCGTAGATACGTTTTCTCAATTCCCTCTCAGTTTTGCCCACATAGAAACTTTGACAGTTGGTGCACATCCCCAAGTATACAACCCCTCTGGTGGCACAGGTGTAAAATCCAGTGGGGTGTATCTTGTAGTTTCTAGACGGAAGGTAGGGTGCTGTCTCTTTGGATATGGCATGACACTGGGCACAGGCGCCACATTTAAAAGTGCCCAGTCTTGGTTGTTTTACCTTCATCCTGTTTCCTTGATTTCTTTCAAATATTTCCTTTAAATTAGCACCTCTTTTATGAACGAAACTAGGTTTAGGTGGTATATAGTCCTTTAGTTCTTCAAAGAGGGTTAAAACTGGCCAATGATGTAAAATTGTTTCTTCCAATTCATAGGAATTTGATGAGTATGTGTATGCAAAACTGTTAATGTGAACAGCATCTTTGTTTTGTGTGTTGTTGGTCACTGGTACAAATCACCCCCCCTAGTATTGGTTTGTAGAGGGTGTGTCGTGCAGATTTTACCTCTGCTGCTAGAGTTAAAAATAGTTCCAAAGGGTAACCTCTCTCCAAGAAAAGGTTTTTTAAAAGTTCCACCTCGCACTTTAGCATTAGATTTTATTAATTAATTGTATAATTGCCCAAGGTATTTAATGGAGGTTACTGCACATTGCAACTTGTTTTCACTTGATAAAGCTCAGGATTGCCTGAGCGAAAGCGCTTGTGTGATTTTATCTGTGACTGTTGGAATATTTCAGTAATAAAATTACAGTTTTGTGGACTTTAGCAGAGCTCCGGTTCCTTTCTTCAAGGTCGTGGATTAATTTTTTGCTTGAATTTAGAATGCTGTTTTTTAATGTACTGACTCCAAACAGCTTTACATTACCATCTGTTCTAGTTACGCACAAGCTGTGTTTTATCCTCATTTAGAATTTCAAAGGCTACTTTTTGTTATTGCCATCTCCCTTTATGAATGTAAATATACATGGGACATGCCGACTGGGTTGGGCCCCAAAGGTAATCTTTATCTACCACTGGCCAGATGCATTTTCTTTGGATGTGGTGTGGGTTCAATGCTGTTTCAATGAATGTGAATTTCAAGGCAAAGAAGTTTTAATGTCAAGCCTATTTTCATTGTGAGACAGTATTGCTTTGTTTACCAGATGATGTCTTTTAGTGTTTCTGCATTGTTGTGCTGTAAAATGTAAAATGTAAAAATAAAATCCAAATCATTGTAGAAGTAAAGCAGTATGCATACATTAGTGTTTATGGTAAATGGGGCGAAATAGCCAGGTAACGGGACATTGGAATGGCTGCAGGGGGACTCTGGTGCCATGTTTTGGTTGTCTGTTCTTCAGTTTGCATTCGAAAATTGGTATCCCACAATTCCATTGGAGTGGGTGGGGTTACATCATTATGTATGCAAATTAGATGTTAATCAGTGTACAGATAATCAGCGTACAGATTTGTACCTATTTTTCATGGGCCTTGTCCAGATTTTTGATTTTTCCAGGTTGAGAGGTATGACCACTACACGCTGCCCACTCTCCACTTCACGGGACTCATTTCATACAATTGTCTCGGCCCATGGGTCATCAGGGTTTCCCACTCTTGTATTCCACATATGTATACACCCCAGCCAGAATGGTCAGTCTATCACCTTCTTTTGGTCTTGGCAATTTTTGGGGTGTTCCAAAAGGGACGCTCCAGTCTGTGTTCCGATACACACATATAGATATATATATATATATATATACGTATATATATATATATATATATATATATATATATATATATATATATATATATATACATATATGTATATGTATATATGTTGTTGTGTCTTTCGGGTAGGGGTCGCCACAGCGGAACTCCGGTCCGCTAATGTTTGGTAGTGGACTTTTACGTGCCGCGTAACCAGGCCTGATGCACAACCTTCAATGAAGGCATGCCCATTCACGCATGCCTCCACACAAAAGACGCCCTAACTGAGAATCGAACGCGACAACATCTTGCTGTGAGGTGACAACGCTACCGCAGTATATATATATATATATATATATACGTATATGCATATGTCTACAAATATATATATATATATGTATGTATGTATGTATATATATATATATATATATATATATATATCTATACATATATATATATATATATATATATACACATATATGTATATATATTTTATATATATAGATATGTGTGTCTGTAAAGCAATACATACCCCGTGCAAATGCACTTACCATGCTTACTTGTGTTTATATATGCTTGACCTGCTTACTAGTGCCTTATTCATTATGACACTGACACTTCACTCCAGTTAACTTTTAATTGATATTTTGCAGGTTATACAGCGGACAGATGTCGCAATATGTTCATGTACGGATTACCGATGGTAAATGGCATGTGATACAGTGGGATTCGGTACAGGAATGTCTGTTCGTTAGGGGGTTGCTCTAACCAATACACTATTGCTGTGCTGCTTCATTTGCATATATACCAATATACCCATGGCTCCTGGTTCCTCAAACACACACCCCAACACTTCCCTAACATTGCTGTCATCCTTTCTCCAGTCAGATTCGCGGTGTATCCACACCACTACACATTGGCCACTCCCTACTCCTATAGACCCATCCCATCAGTTGACTCACTCCACGTATCTTCAGAACTCCCAAACGTTTAATCCACAAACATTGGTGACATGAGCGACCAAAAGAATACTATTCACAATTTTTGGGTTGTCCCACATGGGACACACGTGTTTATGTCAAGATTAGACTCTATACTTTATTACATCCTTACTCCCGTTAACATGACACTGCAATAAATTAATATGTATGACTATGTGGTAATGCACACGTTACACATGAGAGCCTAATTATGTATGTGTTTGGGGTATTTCTTTTACAAATAGACCAGTTTAGTAATTGGCATTGCTGTAGCAGGCAGATCACAGAAATGATTCCATGTGTGAGAAAGTCCTCACATTTGATTATTTTTAGCACAGCACTGACTTCGGACATTGTACCCATAGCTCCCCCACCCCACCCGTGTTCAAAATACATGCATACCATCCATTGTCCACTTGTTATTGCAGCCAGGACACACCTCCACACATTGCCCTCTCCTGAGCGTTAGGGTCCCTACACATATGTTGTCCCAACCCATGTATTCTCAGGCTCTCCCACCATTTAGTCCTTGAACATACCTGCCCTTGCTTGTGTAATGGTCGGAAGGCCAAATGGTCTATCAGTTTTTGGGTGGTCCCACCAGGGACTACCCCCTGTATGTAAAGGAGACTTAGCAAATCAGCAATGTTACTCCAACTGGTAATATCCTGCCTGCGGTGTGAGTAGTGGTGCTTTGCTCACTCCTGCCCACCTGGATATGACATACGCTGACAGTGCTATATACTGGGGTTGCTGTTGATTCCCTTCTCATTCCTTTTGTATGCTTTATTGTTACGTTGTTCTTTCTTCATAGAGATATATATATATATATATATATATATATATATATATATATATATGTGTGTGTGTGTGTGTGTATATATATGTGTAGGTAGATATATATATATATATATATATATATATATATATATATATATATATATATATATATTATATATCTGTATATACTTATATACATTTCCTATGCTGGGCACTGCTTAGACCCATGCAAGTGCACTCAGACTTGCTTACTGGTACTTATATGTGTTTACTGCTGCTTATTTGTGCTGACACCTGCTTACTAGTACCTTATTCATTATGACTGTGCCACTTTGCTTCAATTATATTTAAGTTAAATATCTCATGCGATACTCTTATGTCGGTTTTACAGCAAAATGACATTCATTCCACATGGAAAATGATATGTGCTATTGTTGGGCTCAAACCGTGAATGCCTGTTTGATAGACGGATGCTCTAAACACTACACTATTGACAGTTACATTAATTCTGCATGTTTTTCTCTATTTGAATGAATATGATGTGTAAGCTACGCTTGGTGGAGGGCAGCAACACGCAGACACGCTGCGCTTTGCTTACACCTTTGATATTGCTGCAATTCGAATGTATAATAGGGACACGGGGACAGGGAATCTAATTGTGACAGTTCTAGGGACAGGGCTCTACATTCTACTACGTGCTTGTGTGTTTACTTCTTATCTATTTCACTGTTCGTGGACATTCTCGTATGCTTAGCATACATTTCTGTATCCACGGACACTGACTTACTGACTTACTATTAGGGGCGGGCTCTACTAGTAGGCTTAGTAGGTTTTGTAAGTGTCGGGGGGCATGTTTACGTCTTCATAGAGCACTTGTACACTCCCCCTGCACTTGCACACGTGTCCTGTGCACGTCGAGAGTGCGGCGGCGCACCCTCATACATATTCATATGGCGCTGCTGCACCATCTGTAGTGAGGCTAAAACCGTCCTTGCGCCAAGCTTCTTGGATGCAGGGATAATGTTTTTGTTGGAAGATGTCACTGGGGACACAGCAGCAGGATCCATAGATAAGGTGACTTGGAGACCAGGCATGGTCAAGCACACCCTGAATTAATGCTTAATGTTTTTTTAGGCAAATGCTCATTCAATGGAGGAGATTTGCAAGCTTTCTTAAAACATCCTCCAACATTGGGATTAATGGAGGGAAGGTCAGCATACCTCTCAAATGTCCAGATTTTTTGCCTCATATTTGTGGTCTGTTCTTCTTAAAATGCATGGTTTTCTGACAAATCACTGAGGTTTGATGTCACTAAATAATGACATACATATGAGTTTCAGATTTCATATCCTTCAGAAAATGCATGCTGACACTATTTTTCTAGTAACTTGCTAAGTTTATAACAGCAATATTTAAAATCTGTCCTCATTTTTGGGCCTTTGTCCCCCCATTATTTTAGGCTTTGTCCAGATTTCTTGCACCAAGAGGTTGAGAGGTACGAAGGTTGGTATATCTGACTCATTATCCTCCAAAAGATCATAAACCTTACTGACCTTGGGAGCAGCCAAATATTTCTCCCAACTGAATATATCTCAAAATCTAGCCAGCATTTGCTAAAAAGAGAACATCTATTTCTGCACCTGTTCATCATCAGAGGAATCCGATTGATTCAGACTGTGACACTTCTGAAATGTCAGACTCCAAAACCCTTTTAAATTCAGGATCCCTGTGTGGTTGAACTGGGGGGGGGTGAGCACCATCATTACTCGTAACCAAAATCTGCACCCTGTAATTAAATACCTGAGCAATGAATTTAGCCATATCCACCAACTCAGGTTTAAACCTGGTGAGAGACTGTTGCCCTGTGGTGTGTGGGTCTTCTGTCTCTTTTTTGCATGCATTACACAAGTGAAGAATGTTCGAGGGGAGTTGTATCAACACTGGCAACAGATTCTGCACCCCTGACCTCCCCTGCACCTAATGAGTTTGGTTCTCTCATACCTGAACCAGGAACAGGTGCAGTCCCTAAGGACATGTCATGCATGCTTGTCGTACTACCATCACACCATGGGACCTGGAGGCAAAAGAGATCGAGCTGTCATATAGTCTGCTTAAGGCTACTGTGGAGTCATGTTCCATAGGCTGAGGCATATTTCTGTTTTTAGGTACACAATGGCTAGATAGTTGGGTGGGAGGTACTGAATCTGAATCCATCAAGTCAGGGGACAAACAATTATCCAGCTCAATGCTAAATACTGGCTACATGGTCAGCCCAGTAAGATGGCCGAATCCTACTATACTCCCTGTAAGTATCAATCTAAAGACTATTTCTGTAGAAGTGTTTTTCTGAACACCACACTGAAAAAAGGAGAGTATTTTCAAAGCATGTAATACATGTACGAAATCCCCTGGTTTTGTAAAAAAGGCTATTTTTAGTCCAAATGATTGGAAACAACCCATAATAGTATTAGACAAGAAATAAATAGTAACCTGATGAGCCATTTCTGTCAGGAATGTTTAAAATACAAAATGGTATCAAACATCATAACAAATGTTTTTAAATTCTGTATTCCTGCTCATTCTTATCAAATAATCATAACCCAAAGAAGAAAAAAAAGAACTGCAACATCAGCAAGTTTTCCTGTCAAAACATCCAAATGAAGCTTTTAATCAACAGGCTTTATTGTAATAGTCAATGTGAAAATGGAAGCATGTGCAACATTTTAATCAGACAGTCAAAACAGCAAAATACACTATTCAAGCATTAACAGAAAAAGCAGATGAAAGAAATAAAAACCCAAAAGGATTCATTATCTGAGTTCAGAAACTGAAATATGCATAGACAGGAGTAATATTCTCAGAGATCCTTCTTTTAATATGGCACTAGAAAACTGAAAGAGTCCTGTCTGTTGATCTGAAAGACAGTCCCTGTACTCTCAAGTGATTGGTCCTTCACACTCACAGACAGACAAGGGAGTTCTGATCCTTGGTAGCCAGCCAGAGATAGGGTAGCAGGTCATACTATCCCACATTCCAGTAAGGTAGTGTGCTTGTTGAATATCTCAAGCATATGATTAAATCCTATGAAGCCAGGTACAAACTGAATATTGATTCCTCCTCCAAGGACAATTAAAACGTCTACTTTAACTATGTTAGAAATCTCCAAAGTAATACTGAATACTGCACTGAGCTGGTCACTATTAGAGCTACCTTTCTGGATCAAGAAGACATCACCAATATACTAATATTGGACAAATTTAGTTCCAAATCCACTCCACCCTCTTCCCTGTTTATCCCATCTCAGACTCATCTCTGCCACATATCCGAGTTACTTTTTAAACAGGACTTAAATGGGGTCTTCAAAATCAAAAAGGTTAAATTGATGGGTTTCAACAACATACTGGACCTTCCACTAGTAAGCACAACCTCAATTTTATTCACATAAAACTTCTTTAACATCAACATCTCGACTGGGTATTTATGAGAAGCTTAGAGTATAGCCAGAGTACTACCCCTACACTAAAGGGGCCCTACATCAGCTCTGAGAGCTGCAGACCTATTAGCCTTAATTGTAGCATCTATAAAGTAATGGACTGTATTATAATGGAACTCATAAGTAATGATATAGGCAACTTGCAATCCCTCAGTCCCAACCCGTTCTGCATTATGAAAAACAGGTTCTGTTTACTGAACTTAGTTTACTTCTTCAAGAGGTAACCAAAGTACTGGATAAATGGTAGGGCCATGAAATCTGCCTACTTTGATCTAAAAAAATGACCTTTGTCACTATCTCACTCTCTTGTATCATAAATTAGCTCTCACACTTAAATATCAAACCCTATATAATTGTTGAAATGCCATATGGCTCACAAACAGAATCAGTGCAGTCAGGCTTGGTGGCCTGCTTTCTTATAAAAAGTTTGTCACCAGTGGTGTACTCTAGGTTTCCATGCCACCAGTGGTGTATCCCAGGGTTCCATGCTGGCTTGACTTTTTTTTAGCATATACTTTTCTGATGTTAAGGATGACACCAGTGTTATCTGGCTGATGACTTTTGCTGATGACTGCAAACTGGGTGCTGTTGCGAACTCCCCAGTGATACCCATTTTCTGCAAGAAGGGCTAAGTGATACTAATTCCTGATGTCAAGACAATGGTCTAAAGATTAATGTAAAAAATGCAATATAGTACTCTTTAGGAAACAAGAATACACTTCCGCCTACCACTGATAATACTCAACTCACAGCCGATTCTTTTATTGGAGACTTAGGCATGTTTGCGAGCAATGAGCTCTTGTTTGAGTACCATTTGTCAATTGATATTAGGAAAGCCTTCTACTTAGCACAATGAATTATTTAAGTTATCTTCCAGAGCACAAAAGTTATTATTCCTCTCCTAACTTATACCATACTTACCCATACTAAAATGCAGTGCTCCCTCAAGTATATACCTATCCAAGTATTTTGCCCCATTCGAAAAATCCTAGAGGCTCTTAAAGATAAATGTCTTGGCTATGTTTTCCTTAAGTTACTCTCAGTGACTGAAAGACCTTTTGCTCTTCTTCATCTTTTATGGACTCCTACATGAGGACCTCTGATTGGCCTTTAAAAAAATGAAGGTCCGTATCTTGCTCCTACATAGGCCAAAAACTGGTAATGCTATGAATATCTCCTCTAGAGGCCTATTTGCATTGAAACATTAACTCAATGAATTGGGAAGATAGATATTGTCCCCAAATGATCCTCTACCTATAGAATAAGCTAACACTTTAATCAAACAAAGTACCTTCATAACATTCTTTAAAACAACTCTTGAATAGTGGATGGAAATCTGAATGTTCACCCCCTGGACGTCCCCTTTTGGAACTTATTGATAGAAATAATAGGACAGCAGTTGATAGGCTCCTAATGGTCTACTGAATTGATTTGCCTAGTATGAACCTATGAAAAAGAAAGCATGAATAGACACAAATATTAGGTTACTAACACTGTCCTCCCCAAACTATGAAAGTGTGCTTTAGTCAAACACACCTGCAGAAAAGATGTTGGTGATCGTCATAAAAATGAGTAACTCTACACAGAATAACAGGATTAAACTGGTGACTCTTTGAGCACTTAACTGTGAATACCCACCCAATCTTCAGTCTAAATTACTTGCATCATACTGAATGTGACTGCAACTGTATCTTCTTGAAAAATGTCAAAATGTTGTCTGTGTTCTTTTATTTAGAATGTGTCTATTTATTTACATTTGTTATGTGGGAATCTTCCGGGAGGTCCCATTTTCACTGAAGTCCTGGACAGGAAACTCCAAGATGCTAAACAATAACTAAAAAACAATAAGTTACAGTAGACATTGTACAATTAAACAACTAATACAAAAGTCTTAATTCAAATAATGTACATAGCAAGTTTCTAAAAACAGTAAAAAAAATAAATTACATATTTACATATGTTACAGAAACTAATTTGTAGTGCAAATGTTGATTCAAATTAAGCCATTTCTGGATTGGGGGGTTAAGGAGAGGGTAAACAACTGACTTCAGCGAAGGCTACCTGGGTTCAGTTAGCAGCTTGGGTATCTGAGACACTGTCAGGGAAAGGGTGTGGGTGCTGATTAATGGGGGAAGGTATACACTTGGACGCATTTCACAAGTGATTCCTTCAGTAGGTTGGGTACTTTTAGGGAGGGGACAATATCTAAGGTAAGAATACGTTGGGGACCTTGACTGATTCATCACAGAGACAGGAAGATTCCCCAGCATGGCCCCATTGCATATCCACTGACTGATGTTGCAGACATTTGCAAGAAGAGGGAAGTTAGGGCATAATGCAAACATTTTCTTGGAGCAATATGGTTCTACATCAGGAAATTTCAGTCTCCTTACCACCCCTGAGCATGGATTAGCAAATCTGGGCAAGTATATGAGCACCCAGTAAACCAGGTAAATGAGAAAATACCACAATAGCAGCCAGTGGTCAGCTTTAAGGCGGCAAAAATGGTATAAAAGATGATCCAAATTAGTAGAAAATGCCCCAAGTGAAAAGAGTGTATTATAGCTTAATTCAGTTGTTATCTGCAAGAGTTGCACAGGAGGAGGACTATATAGCAAGGGTTATATACAGGTAAGTAAGGGAAGTAAGCAGTCAGGTGATGCCATGTACATATACTACTAAAGTGAGAGCCCAGAAGGGATTTACATGCCATTTATCTTTGGTAGTTCTTATCTCCAGTGACAGCTAATTTCACATGTTACCATTAGAGAGGGAAATCATTCAGACACCAACTTTATTGAAAGACGTGTCCATGCTGATAAGTGAATTGACTAGGGTCCAGAGTTCCCTGCTATTATTGATGTTAGATGTGGATGGTCAGTTTGACTGGGAGAGGAGTTTGTGATTGAAGCAAAGTCATGTAGAGGTCAGTTAGTGGCTATATTCAAGCAGCTGAGGTCATGCTGAAAGAGACAGTGGTGGATGAGATTAATGTCCCCAGAGGTAAAACAGGTGATCTCATTATGATTTTGATCCCATTTGCTTTGAAGTGGTGAGGTTGCATTCTTAAAAAGGTGAGAAAAAGTACATGATACAGGTAAGAAGGTTGGATCCAGCTGTGGAGACTCTAGTTTTTGCTGTTAGGAAAAATGTATCTCTGTACAGTTTTCCCAAAATGAGATTAGCTTTTGCAAGTTTGCTCTGAACATGAAATCAAATTAACAATGAAAGGTAATGCCAAGAATCTTAGTTGTTTCAGCATCTACAACTGGGATAAGATTTTGAAACTAGCTATATGGAATCACTTATCTCTGTACATAAAAATATTGATGAAGTTTTAACATTTAAAAAAAAAAACACCTAAAACAACACTTGCAAAATTACTCAAAGTGCTTTTACTTTAGTGATACTAATGTTTGAGTTGTAGCGTTAGATAATAACAGCAGATAACAGTTTATGTAATTGAAACGTATCCTGTAAACATTTGAAGTGATTTACAAAGTGCTTAAGTTTGGTCTGTAATAATGATTTTTTTTATAAATGATGTAATGATTTGATGTAATATGTACTACATGTCATCCACTCATACATTGTAACAGTTTTGATTAAATATGTTACAAAGTTTACTACTATTCAACATGGTTATTTGAACTCTTGTACCTGGGTCGTGGCTGTAAAAGGTCAGCAGACCATCCCACCTACCTGGCAAACCAATTGTAAATAAATACAAATAAATCTAAATTGATTTAAGTGATATTGAGTGAATTACTAAGCAGAGGATGCAAAAGGTTGAGATGAGCTTGAGACTGGGCACTCATGGGGGCCATTAGCAGAGGAATCATTTGTTTTGTCCTTGAGGTTTATAAAAGTAGGCCAGTGCAGTTTAGCCATGCCATGATCATGTCAAAAGATTAGTACAGAAGAGAATTGTGGCTGTACAGAGCAGAACCGAGATAGCAAATGAGGAATCCTCTGTACACCAGAAAAGACTGGCATTACTTATGCTGAGTGTCATGTTGTTCATGAAGATGACAAGCAGAAGGGGGCAAAGCACTGAACCTTAGGGGACACCAATAGCAGCATGGCATTCTACTGTGCTAGGGGATGGAGTATAAAAGCTTGAAATAAGTCCAAGAATATTGTATCTACACATTTTCTGGGGTATGTTGTATGTGTCTCTGTTGTTCATAGGTTCATTGGTGTGTACTAGGCTAATGGCCCTGGAGCCTTTACAAGCCTAGCCCATAGGATTACCCTGGTATCATACCACCTAACCTTTGTTCCCAGTGCTTCTATCAAGTAGAGCCACTGGAGTGATCCCCGGGGTGAATTTTCTATTTCCTATTCAATCATCAAGATTTCTCTAGAAGAGGGCCAGTGAGGTGCTCTGCTTAACATGTATGGGAAGTCTATTCCATAGCATGGACAGTCTCTGGGTTATGAACCTGTCCCTCCAGGTTGTCCTGTTGATTGTGGTAATGAGGTTGAGGTCTCTGGCGCATGTGGTGTGGAGGGATTGGGATTTCTTTAGATGTAGCATTTCTGACAGTGCTAGGTCAGACATGGCTTTGTAAGTCAAGCAGAGATCACCTCTAAGTAGGCGATATGAGACAGAGAATAGTTGAAGTATTTGAGTCTGTCCATATAGGACAAGTGTTTAAGGCTTAGGATTCTCTTTGTGAGGTATTTTTGCAGCCTCTCCAGTTGTTGCAGGTGTCTAGTGATTGGCCTAATGAGGGAAGAGTAGATGGAGACAATGACCTCTTTCTTCCTGGATGCAAAACCCTTAGTAATGGGATGTGCTACATAGAAGGACTTTCTGACAACAGTGGCAATGTTGTGGTGAAAAGAGAGAGGTTGCTGTCAACCTGTGTTCCCAGATCTCTTATAACACCTTCTGTGTTCATTGGGCTACCATCAATGTGATAATTCATGGGAACTGAGTATTTCCCAAAGCTGCCATTCAGCAGGGACAAAGCCTGAGGTGAGGCTGTGATTGAAACGGGCACACAGGTGAGGTGCCAGTTCACTCTGTAGTTCATGCAGAACACAGCTAGGGATATTGTCAGATCCAATAGAAGCTGTATTCTTGGACTTGGACTGTGTGGTTTTAACCTGTGCAGCTGTAATACTGGGTTCTAGGCATTCCCTAAGTATTGTGATTGGTAAATGATCTTCCTACTGATGTACTACACATTTTCTGAAAGAAGCTTGCAAAAGTATCAAAAACTACTGAGATAAATAAAGCTTTTTTATAAAGAGCAGTTTTGCAAGTTTCAATTCCTGGCCAAGTTGCTCCTCCCATCTCCTCTCCTTCAAAGAGCTAGAGTCTCACATTTCCAGCGTGGCTAGATTTAACTAAGTAGTCAGCTTTGCATGGCAGTAGATATTAAACAAATCACAGCCTGGTGTGCCCCTGAAACTGTTCCCTCATGGGTTCCGGACGTTTGCTCGAATGAGCAAATGACTTGAAACCCAAACGACTGGGTATACTTACGCAAAAGTGCTTTTCACTGAAGAAGCACTTTTGCTTAAGTATGCCTGTTTCCGAGGCTGTACTATGGTGCGGGTAAGGGAAATTTCCCTTTTCCTCACTGTAGTGCAGTCTTGGAGGGAGAATATTAAAGTAGGGGGGTGTGGGGGGTGCAAGGGGGGGCTTCGCCCCCCTGCTTAAATGTTAATGTAGTTTTTTTTTTTGTAACACGCTTTAACGAAAGCATTTTTTTTTGATAAAAGCATGTTCGTTAAATTGTGTTCGGTTATTATGGAGTCGGACATTTGCTCATTCGAGCAAATGTCCTTGACCCTTTCTCATACGTCTCTTCACTTCTGAACAGCATTCTACAGGAATTGTTTCTAAAAGCAAGACACATATCAAGCCAGCATTTAGGCCAATCTATCCATTTCTTTAAATGTGCACAGTGAAACATTTGATTGGAATTGCATTCTGGCTGCTCATGTGGTTATCTTTGCATAGTTATTCTATTATGGCATCATCTGAACTATGATATTTAATGCCAAGCTTTAATAACAATGAAACAGTTATTGTTTTTTTCTTAACAATGACCTACCAAGCCTCTGATGTGACCCAGTACTTTCTTTTACTATTGCTTTATGTAGTTTATCTTAGTTGTATATTTGTAGCATACCTCTCATCGTCTCGTTTGTAGTCACTAACTGATATTATATGTAAGCATGATTAGGCCTCATATCAGGTATTGGTTGTGATTCTTTTTGTAGCCACTAACTGACATTGTGTGTAACCATGATAAGGCCTCATATCAAATTTGGATTATGATTGCATTTGTAGTCACTAACTGCATGTGGACATCATTAAATCTTTATTTATGTGCAAATAGTTTTCTATAGACGTGGCAAAGCAATGGAGCAAACTGCATTTGTATATCTGGGAAGCTCCATCATTACATGCATTTAAAACATTGCCAAATGGTTAAGAGGTAGGTTTATAGGTTCATAGGTGTTTAATAGGCTAATGACCACAAGTGCCTTTTTAAGCCTAGCCATGCATCCCAAATCATTTTATATTGGCCTAAGACTACTAGAAGGACACTTTTTGGGTTGTGAGTTTGTATACCGAACATTGAGTGGTCTGATTCCATTTTATGACATTGTTTTCATCTGTGTTTCTTTCTACTTATTTGCATTGCATTTAAACAGATATATTTTTAGCTATTCAGTCAGACTTTTCAGTTCTATTTCACAGATAACATAACACCTCTTCATAACATCCGGCCAAACAATGACATGCAGTAACACATTTGATTTACCCCTATTCTTATTATTTGCCCCAAGACAGAATATCACACCATCCTGGTTTCATATGATACATAAATGCTAAATGTAAACATGCAGTGTTTGTTTTGCTGGAGATACTCTGGTAACTGCTGCAGTGTACTTCAGTGTTTCATGAACCTTATCCTGATGACCGGTAACATCTCTGAAGAAAGCATCATGTAACTGCAGTAGACCCCCTATTCATGGATATCTGCATGACTGATTTTTGAAGGTGCTCTGAAACAAGAGCAGAGCTACCATCACAGATGCATCTCAGTTAAACTAAAACCCATAAATATTGCACCTGCTTGTACTTCCCATTTAATGACTGCTAATGCTATTAATTTTTAATTACATCTGTCATCTCTTGGGAATACAACTGATCTGTTTCCAAGTGTAAGATCTGCTCTAACAGTATGATGCAGTATGTAT
This sequence comes from Protopterus annectens, assembly GCF_019279795.1. Taxonomy (NCBI): domain Eukaryota; kingdom Metazoa; phylum Chordata; order Ceratodontiformes; family Protopteridae; genus Protopterus; species Protopterus annectens. The sequence continues at coordinate 113,161,161 of NC_056747.1, read as the reverse complement.
TTTGCAGCAATATATTATCAGACAGAATTGAAAGAGGAGTCCATGAATGGAGACCTTAATCTACATTAATATACAAACCACAACTAAAACATGACACACTTTATAAACAACTTTTAAAATACGTCTTAATGATCATTTGTAAATGGAATTCAGTTGTTAATCTGAAACAGTTGCACTGTTTCTGTGGCACACAGGGATGGGGCCCCAGTTGCGATGAAGGGACATGTGTTCAAGAAATGCACCTAGCACTGTACGGGCTATCATGGGGAGGGGCAGTGGGAAGTGGGGAAAAAGTGAATATTTTGGCATGTCTGTCTGTATCCACTTGGTATTTATTTGTTGTTGATTATATTATACTATTTATGTGGTTGTTTAATACTGTTGTGTATGTTACATACGTGTACATAGATACTCTCATCTATGTAACATGTATATCTTGTATTAGAGGTAACTGTGCTTCTTTATCTTGTGAACACTATAGATACAAAACTAGGTAGGTTACTCTACAGCTGTTTGCCATTCATCTAGTCGAATTTTATCTGTCCAATCTCATTTCTTCAGTATTAACCTTTCTCTGATTCTGTCTCAGTTCGCCCTTTTGTGGTGTTTCACCCCCCCCCCCCCATTACGTGACCATGATGTTAATATAAGTAGGACAGGTGTATGGTTGTATTGTCCTTGAGGATATTTAATGAGGTTTGCTGGTTCACAAAGCTTACTCTGATACCTTTAGTACCAACAAGTTACATTTAGCAAATTCCTTCTCAATGTTTCACAATGGAAGTTATTGATTATGTATATTACTGTATTAGATTGCATCATGTTTTTTACATGTCCTTTTAGGTGAATAACACCTATGTTTAGTATATTTGTATACTTGTACATAAATAAGGTGATGAATATTCTATAATTAGGTAATATGATATGATATCAGGTATGTAGCTAAGAACCTATTCGAATGAATTACCTTCTTAGTAGCTGCAAACAGTATCTTAGAAAAAATACTGACAATGTATTTCTCATCTTCCAACCTACCTAGTATCTTAAACAATGAAAAGGTTAGTAGCATATACAGTAGTGTTGGATTTTTTCATTTCATATTATTTCATTTATTTTACAGTTTGTTTACCGGCATAGTCCATTGGGCCAAGAAGAGACCATTTTCAATGGAGTCCCGGGGAGAAAAGCTCCATGAACAACAATATAATACGAAGACAATGCATTTACATTCATGTAATACTGTTGAAGAATGATGGTATTACATAACATGATAAAAAATTTACGACTGCATTGAAAATTCAGTTAAAAAAGTAAAAGGTAAAATTACACATACACACCCACACACACACACACACACACACACACACACACACACACACACACACACACACACACACACACACACACACACACACACACAGACACACATAGGTCAATTAAAATAGTGGTGCAGATTCCTGTTAAACTTGTTAGAATGTGAAATAAATATATTCTTTCATTTTTAATTATTAATATTCAAGTCTCTCTCTCTCAAAATGAGGAAAATATCTCAAGTTAATATGTTCTGCATTCTGTAGCTCATACACCATTATTTGACAGCTACTGTATCACTGTGTGAATGTCTGGCTTCCTTCAAAATCCTTCCTGCAGTAATAGATTGCTGAGTCGGTTGTCTGTGCAGATTTAATAATAAGCTGGTAAACAGTCCCCGAACTGTCTATAGACCCTGTAAATCGCGGAGCTGAAAATCCAGGACCATATTTAGGAGAGCTGTAGGTATGATGGTTATAGAAAATAAGCTGCGGGACATCTCCTGGTACCTGTTTGTAAAACTGCATGCTCCAACCATCTTTTACTCCAACATTGCAGGTGAGGGTAGCAGTCCCCCCTGGAGTGACAGTTACAGTCGAAGGTTGGAAGGTGACAGTCTGACAGTAGATACCTGTTAACATAAAGTGATAAATGGTACAAAATCCTGTCTATATTTTATACATTCTGAAATACAATTAAATAAAAATAATATACATACAATTTGTCCAAGACAGAAAACAATACCAAACCCAAGACAATAGTCTCATTTTGATAGTAAATTCCCCTTTGTATGATGAGTCTGTTATGGTATTAAAGCAGATTTTGTCTGTTCTTCTTTATAGGCACTGTCAGCTTTTACAGTTTTCTGTTAATATATGCAAATGATATATACATATTCTGATGTCATTTAAGGCAGTGCTGAAATCGTCACTGGACTGAAACTGAGGTAATAGTCAAACAAATAATTCCGAACTTTGCAAAAGTTTTAATTACTTCTTATAGAGTCCCAATGCATTTCTAATTGAGACATGTTGTTCTTCAATTCATATCTATTAAAATGTGAGAAAAACAGAGTGATGATTCAGTATTATTGCAGTTTTCATTTCTGTGTATTGCTTTTAAGTTTTACTAATGTTGTTTTTCTTTTGGTTTTTCCTGGTTAGGGGGTCACCACAGCGGAACTCCGGTCCGCTAATAATCGGTAGTTGATTTTTACGTGCCGCATTACCAGCCCTGACGCACAACCTTTAACGAAGGTACACCCATTCACGCACGTCTCCACACAGAAGACGCTCTAGCTGAGAATCGAACCGGACAGCGTCTTACTGTGAGGCGACAACACTACTGCAGCACTACCACCGCGGGTCTGCTTTTAAGTTTTACTAATGTACTTCCTAAATGAATGGTACAAAGTATTCCAGCAGATAGTGCTTCTGCCATACAGATATTGATTCTCCAGTTCAGAGTGCCTTAACAGTGTTTCTTCTCTTCCTCTTATTCCACCTTAATAGTGTTTCCTCTCTACCCCCAAACCCTGCTTTAATTGTGTTCATCTGCTAAACATGCCTTAACAATGTTATTGTCATCCTAAAACTGATGTACGTTTGGCACTCAGGTTGTATTATTGGCTTTATTATCTGATACACAAGCCTGAATAGTTTTGTTTCTCTCCATCCTAAACTGCTTAAATTGTGGCCTGTGAGCTTGTTATAATCCATCCCACTGTACTCTACTGTACTGTGTTATACTGTGCTGTGCTCTTTTGTTGTACCCAAGCCTGCTTCCTGTGGTATCTGAGCCTGATTGTTGTGATGTTCGGATAAATTGTACACTTGCACTGTTATACTGCTGTGTGTTACTGCAGTGTATTGCATATGTTTGTGTTATTGCACTGCATTGCACGGTATCTACTTATCATGCACACAAACCTGCTTGTTGTTATAATTTTGTATACTGTCTTGCAATGTAAATGGCTACACTGATCTGTGTTGTATTTACTTTATATTGCATATTATCTGTATTGTTGTTACACAGCTCTGTGGTACGTTACACTTTACTGAACATTGTTCTTGCATTTCTGTTGCACTGCCCTTTGTTATTGAGTGTAGCTGCATAGTTTCTGATATCCATTCTGTTGTCTAGCTTGCCTGTGCCTGTACTGTGTTTCTGTCTACATCCTTTCCATATGCCGCTCATTTCTCTTCTGGGGACCTTTTTCATACATGGTCATATTATGTTTCAGATTTTTCTTTTTAGAGTATAATTTGTACATGACCTCTGCCTTCACATCTCTGATCTCTGTTTTCTGTTACCACAGTCCACCTTTACTTCTTGTTCCTACCTTGCTAACATTAGGCATCTTGATGAAGTATAGAAACTGTCTCAGATACTTTAGCAATTACTTACTGCTGCCCACATAGACTCCACTTGTGAGAGATGTATAAGTACAGACAGCAGGCCAACCTTTCTATCAGCAGTAAACACCTTATCTCACCTCACTGCAGTCCAGCAATAACATGAAACCTATGTATGCTGAGGTCTGCTGAACAGAATAACAGACCCCAAACCTTAGTCACATTTTCACCACATATACAGTACACCTACACCCACTAATTATAAGCACACTGTTTATACACCTACATTCTCTGCCTTCTGTCCTGTCACATGGCTAAGTCCCTAGGGTCATCAGGGCATGCTACCACTCATAACAATATTTTAATTAAAGTTGGCTCAGTTGTCAGACACACACATACTTCATTCTCCAGACTGAGCAATGACTGAGCTGTGATCAGCTGTCTTTCTTGTGCTGGAATTTGTGACATCATTAGTTTTCTTACATCCCTGCCTCTCAAATGTCTAACCATTTTATCATGTGGATGTAAACAATCTTACATGGTCCTGTTTGGTGGAGATGAAGAGAGAAATGATCACACTCCCTAGGAACGTCTTGGAAAATTGTTCTTGAGGAGTACATGGCCAAAAACACAAATGATGTTAAACATACATACAAACATATACTGTTGCAGGTAAGTAGGGCTTATGCAAGTGTACTGTGTTCAACAAGCACACTGCCTTATTGGCATTTGGGTACATTCCCAAAGCTTACCTAACCTATTGGGAGGAAGGATAAGGGTCCAGGAACTCATGGAGAATGGTTCTAGTGAAGCCTGCTCTGGATTTAAAAAGGCTTCCAGCTTATAGCGTTTCATGAAAGTATGGACAGAGGATTAAGTTGCTGCCTCTAGAGTCCAGTCTTTTCCAATATGCCACTGAAGAAGAAAAGGCCTTGTTGGAATGTGCCTTGACAGTACCTGGTTTTGCCTTGCCATGGTAGATGTAACAAAAAACTTTAGCAGAGGACAACCATATGCAGTGGTTTGCTTAGAGACAGGAAATAAAAAGCTTTTCAGCCTTCCTGAAAGCTTCATTATGTCAAGGAAGTACCTGAGTTGCAAGTGCACATCCAAGGTATGAAGTATCCTCTCTGCATTATTCCTAGGTTCTAGGAAGATCACAGGGATGTTAATTGATTGGGATGAATTCTGATACCACTTTTGGCATGAAAGAGATGTAAGTACATAACACAGCCCTATCCTTGAGGAAAATCAGGTAAGGTTGTCCCACCATGACAGCATGCAGCTCAGAGACTCACCTTGCAGAGCAATAAACAAAACAGTTTTCCATGTTAAGAACTTCAGATAAGCCTGGGTATCAGGTTCAAAAGGTGGCAAGACCATTTTTTTCTGAATATTCTTGAGATCCCATGAATGAGGAATATACTTGTAAGGGGATCTGATATGCAGTACTCCTTTCATGAACTGTTTTACTAAAAGAGAAGAAAAAAAGAGGACGATCCATTGGCAGACAAGCAGAGGTGGCTACTAAATGCACCTTAATGGACATATATGATAAGCCACCCTGAAGTAGCTCACAAAAATATTTCAGGACCAGAGAGATATTAACCTCAAGGGACTGTCTGTTCCCAAGTAGACACCACTTAGAAAACCTTATCCATTTGTAAATATAACATTTTCTTGTAGCAGATTTTCTGGCCTCCTTTAACACCTGCTCTACATCCTTGTGAAACAGTTGCCTAAATGGCATCTAAATTGAATTATCCAGGCTGTTAGTTGTAGTTGTTCCAAATTGTGGTGTACCAGTTGCCCCTGAAACTGTGTTAGCAGAGGAAGCCTGTGTTAATTCACTTTGTTGTGAGGAAGTCTGTGGTAATTGCTTTTGGCCAATACTATTAGAAGGGAGCACCAAGATTGCCTGGGTCAGTAGGGGTCAAAATAATGAACTTTGGCATTTTTTTCTGAACCTAAGAAAGTACCATGTGACTTAGTGGAAAGAGTGGAAACTCATACTGTAGCATTCTTGTTCATTGGGAACAAGAATGGCTGCCACTTGTGTGAGTCTGCCAAGGATCTGCTTAGTCTGTCTGCCACTCTGGTGATGCCTGAAGTATCAGAGAATGCTGTAATGCTAGCTTCTGAGACATTATTGCCAAGTGGCACAGAGGGCATTGCCTTGTGCCACCCTGTTTTTTTGAGGTACCACATCACTGTGATGTAGTCCATAGCTACCATAAGAGGAGCTGGAATCTATAAGTGGGGAAGGACGTTTAAGGTGTGGATTACTGACAACAGTTCCTTAATATTGAGGTGCTAACATGCATCCTTGGGTTCTCAAGTGGCCTGTACTTTTACTCCCATTGGCACAGCTCCCCAAGTGAAGTCAGAGGAATCCTTCTGGACAGATTGTGACAGAACAGGTGGGAAGAAGGGAAGACCTGGAGTGATACCCATCTGTGCTCTCCACCACTGTAACTCTTGTCCGATGAAGAGCAGCACCAATAACTGAGATTCCAGGGAATGTAGGTGCTAGGCCCAACAGTTCCAGACATACCACTGAATTTTCCGCATGTCCAGATGGGCCAGTGGTATCACGAGAATCATATGCCATAAGTCCTAGAATTTTTAGGAATTCTATTGCTGAGGTGATGTCTTGTAAGACAGGGCATTGTCTTCGGAGAAGAAGGTAATTCTTTTGTTGGAGTTAAACACCCCAGAAAGATGAGTCTTTGTAGGGTTTTCAGGCATGACTTCTGAAGGTTAAAATTGAACCCTATCTGGGAGAGCATGGTCGAGAATTTATTGATTCCAAACATTTGTGTACAAATTCCGAACAGATCAGCAGGTCATCCAAGTAAAGAAAAATGTGAATGCCAGGAGTCCAACAGTGAACCACTACTGGAGCAAAATATTTGGTAAACAATTGAGGTGCAGTGGAAACCTCAAAGGGCAATGCAGAGAACTGATAGTGCAAACCAGAAACAACAAATCACAGATATCCCTGAGTGGTGAGCAATGAGGATATGGTGATACACACCCTTCAAGTCCAGGGTCACTGTGAAGCAGTAATCCAGCCAAAGGGGAAGCATTGTGCGCAGGGTGAGCATCTTAAAATTGGGAACCTTGAAAAAGGTATTCAGAAGGGATAGGTCCAACAGCAGTATCTATAACAGCTATTTTTAGGAACCTAGGACAATTCTGGGGTAGAAACTGTTCATCTTTTCCAAAGGAGGAACCAGTTCTATGACCCCTGAATTCATCTGCTGGAGTATGGCTGCAAGGATGTCTGGAAAATAATTTCTCCAGCTGTCTGTTTTAAAAGGATGCAAACAAATGTATATTTGAGGCATTCCCTACATCTGGACTAGATCCTGGAATACCACTGCCATGAGCTGCCACTCCTGTGGGTCTGCTCAGGATCTGCTCTGTCTGTCTGCCAGAACATTTTGTTGTGATGCAATGTCTGATGCCTGAAAAGTCAAAGAATGCTGTAAAACTAGCTCTCATGTCATTATTGCTAACTGGCATGGAGGGTATAACAAAGCATGGTCCAGTGGGTGAGGGGGCACACCTTGAATTCAGGAAGGTGTTCTATCCATTGCTACCTGCACCTCTGCCAACAGTGGTGAGCACCCATATGTCAGAAACTAATGATGGCCTGGCTGCCATGTTGAGAGCTAAGTTTTGAGAATGGCATCCAGAGGGGGACTTGGGAAAGACAGATACTGCACCTCAGAAGAGACATATATTAGAAGGAGAGGTTATACTTTTTTGGAAAGAACTCCTCTTTTTAGGTTTGGTGAAATTCTTGTCCTGACATTTCCTATTGGTGCCTTGACTTTTGTTCAGCTGGGACTTCTGTTTGCTGGGCCACCAAAAGTTATCCTGTTCACTGGAGGGAAAATTGAAATTATGGAACATTTTAGATACCCCTTGAATCAGTTTACCTTGGTCATCCCAGTGGTTAAGGATCAGATGAGCTGCTGTATCAAACGCATAAATCAGAATCAAGTGGAGCATTCACAATCTCATTTTTAAACTCATCACAAAAGTTTTGACTGTGTAAATAAGCATTTCTCTTTATCATCACAGACAGCTCTGATTCATCAGACTGTGATGTATAAGCTCCTTCTAAGGCACTCTTTAAAGCATGTTTAGACTCTTGAGAAACATTAGACACAATTTATTTTATTATTTATTATTAGACTCTTGAGAAACGGGTGGCCACGGTGGGTTAGCATTGCCGCCTCACAGCAAGAGGTTTTCCGGTTCGATCCTCAGCTGGAGTGCCTTCTGTGCGGAGTCTGCATGTCCTCCCTGTGGTCACGTGGGTTTCTTCCAGGTGCTCCGGTTTCCTCCCACATCCCAAAGATATGCTGTAGGTGGTTTAGACACTCTAAATTGGCCCTAGGTGTGAGTGTGTGCATTCTGTGGAAGGTTGGGTGCCGGGCTGGCAACTTGACATCATAAAACTCCACTGCCAATCATGAGCGGGCAGGTGATCCACTGTGGTGACCCCTAACCAGGAAAAGCTGAAAGAAGAAGAAGAATTAGACTCTTAAGGGTGGGAGATTGGCATAATGGTTAAGGTGTTTACCTTACAGACACAAGGTGCAGGGTTTGATTCTCACATGGGGTAATTGGCTAGGCTTAAAATAGTCCACAAGGGCAGTTAGCCTAGTACTAATCTATGAATCTATGAGTCTTGAGAAACATTGGACACAATAACTTTGACACACAGCTTTTGCTCAGCAGGTAATGATGTAGCAAACTCATCTAAAATAAATATGCTTCTCACCACAAACTTCCACATAAAATGCTGGTAGCTAAATATCTTAAAGGCTACAATACTAGACTGCAACAGCTTCTTTCCTTCAGTTTTTAGCACTTGGATAGCTTATTGGAAGGGACAGGGTTTGATAGAGACATAATGTTTTTGTTAGAAGATGTTACTGGGGATACAGCAGCAGGATCCATAGATAAGGTGGCTTGGAGACCAGGCATGGTCAAGCACACCCTGAATTAATGCTTAATGCTATTTAAGGCAAAGGCTCATTCAATAGAGGAGAATTGTGAGCTTTCTTACATTAATCCTCCAACATTGGGATTAATGGAGGGAAGGTCAGCATACCTCTCAAATGTCCAGATTTTTTGCCTCGTATTTGTGGTCTGTTCTTTATAAAATGCATGTTTTTTGACAAATCACTGAGGTTTGATGTCACTGAATAATGACATGCATATGAGTTTCAGAGTTCATATCTTTCAGAAAATACATGCTGACACTATTTTTCTAGTTTATAACAGCAATATTTTAAATCTGTCCTAATGTTTGGGCCTTTATCCAGATTTCTTGCACTAAGAGGTTAAGAGGTATGAAGGTTGGTATATCTGGCTCGTTATCCTCTAAAAGATCATAAACCTTACTGACCGCGGGAGCAGCCAAAGATTTCTCCCAACTGAATATATCTCTAAATCTAGCCAGCATTTGCTAAAAAGGGAACATCTGTTTCTGCACCTGTTCATCATTAGAGGAATCCGATTGATTCAGACTGTGACACTTCTGAAATGCCAGATTCCAAAACCCTTTCAAAATCAGGATCCCTGTGTGGTTGAACTGGGGTGGGGTGGGGTGGGGGGGGGGGGTGAGCACCAGCATTACTCGTAACCAAAGTCTGTATCCTGTAGTCAACTACCTGAGCAATAAATCTAGCCATATCCACCAGCTCAGGTTTAAACCTGGTGAGAGACTGTTGCCCTGTGATGTGTGGGTCTTCTGTCTCCTTTTTGCATGTATTACACAAGTGAAGAATGTTCAAGGGGAGGTGTATCAACACTGGCAACAGATTCTGCAACCCTGACCTCCCCTGCACCTAATGCGTTTGGTTCTCCCATACCTGAACCAGGAACAGGTGCAGTCCCTAAGGACATGTCATGCATATTTGTCGTACTACCATCACACCATGGGACCTGGAGGCAGAAGAAGTCGAGCGGTCATATAGTCTGCTTAAGGCTAATGTGGAGTCATGTTCCATAGGCTGAGGCATATTTCTATGTTTTTTAGGTACACAATGGCTAGATACTTGCAACTTGTTCATATCAAACTGCCTCTTTGTTCCTTGACTTTTCATTCCAGACTGTTCATCTTAATTCAAGGCTATACTGTCCCAGCTTTTCCTTTTAAAACACATTTTATCTCAATATTCTTTCTTCAATAAATAAACAGGTTACAACAAAATAACTGTCATTGTGTCAGCCCATCATGGAAATACTGTATTAAATCTGTATTGTATCTACTCTTTCTGGTAAGGGCATAAAGCAGTTAATATTTGTTTCTTGTTAAATTCATCACAAATGCAATGAAAACAAAATATTTACTTTTTTTAATCATAATAAGCTGCAGTTGTTTTCTTTTAAATAAAAGCATGACTTTGTCTTTTCATTCAAATCAAAATGTCTGAATTGTCGATGTTTTCACAAAGATAGCCATAGGTAATTGTGTATCTCTAGTCAGTAGGTCACAGTTGTTATCTTTCTGGATTCATATGTTCATAGGAGGCTACTTTGCTATTGGCCCTAGGGCCTTTATAAGCCTAGCTATGTTATACCCTTGTTCCCTTATTGACTAAGTTGTATGGTCTATGTTTGTAGCATGAGTCTATGACCAGTACCGACTGCCCTCATCCAAGAGGGACATAGGTGACACCCCTAGGGTAAAGTTATGGTCTCCAATCCAATTATCTAAGTTAAGTTTATAGGCTGCTACTGTTGTGTGGATTTTTCATTACTTTTCCCTTCTTCCACAATTTGGTGTGTATAGATTGTATACATTGTATGTATTTTTCATCTGCCAGACAAATTAAAAAAAAAAAAAAAATAGTACTTTTTTATTTTGTGGTTGAGTTTTCAGTGTCACTTCACCTATTTTATTGACTTGATCTACTAGACAAATGTTTCTTTTTGTCATCCCAATGAGCACCCAATTATGAAAAATCAAGGCTCACAGATAGAAGAAGGAATTTATTTGGTATCATAAAGCACTACATATATAAATTTCTATGCGCAATGGAAACATGCAGATAATAAATCTGGAATTTAACATTATAAAACATTGAAAAAAACAAAAAATATATAAAGCATTACATAAATAAACTGTTATGAGTAATAGGAGTATAGAGGTAGTTTGAGATGGAATGTTACATTTCTTTTGTTTGAAGATTTTATTTTTCCTGTTATTGTAACATATAGCAAAGTAACTGGCTTATGTTTCCTTTTATCTAGAAGTAAAGACTATAGCTGTGTAACTAAATCAAACTAAGGGAGTAAATAACTATATGAGGCATCATAAAGATTTCACAGGGGTCTATGCTGTAATTTATCCTAATGAAGTTTTCTCCAGTACAAAAGTTCATTGTAAGATGGTAAAGAGAGCCCAAGATGTGAATTGAATGCAGCTGTCATTATTGGTAACAGAACAATAACATGCTCATATACATGTACTATTTATGTGAACATCATGAACAGTTGAAGGATTCTGGTTTGTTAAAATTGTATCATAGCATCTGTGCTTCTTACTATACCAATGACTTTTAAGGTATTAAAGGGTTGTCTTTGTTATAATTCTTTGGGATTATGTTAGAAAATTCTTGATCCTCCTTATGAGGTGTGATTTGGAATAAATATTATATTTTTATAGCCAGATATTCTGTCTGGCTTTACAATATTTTTTTACCTTAACAAGATGACATGAAACAAATTACAGGCAGGAAGGTAAAAGAAAGTTAGTTACGATACAACCTAATGATGACATAATTCCACTTGATTGTGAAATACACTAAAATATATACAATGAGGCAACTCTTCTGATTGTCTAGCATGTATCAAAAGCACTTGCCTTATTGGGTCATTTCCCTAGAGCAGTTTCACAATCTAAAGTATCTTCTTACATGGTTCTTGACTTATGTCACTGTTACCAGGCAGATAGAATCCAGTAAAAGAGGTACTCCTTTCAGGATGCATTTGTTCCTTTGCCATGTTAGAGATTAATTATTTTCCCGGATTACAGAATAACCCTATCAGCATGAACCATTCTCTGTAAACTCATCTGATATCTGCATTCTTTAAGATAAAATATTGTCTGTAGTACATTCACTTACATTGTCAATGACATTCAGTATTACCCCTGTATCTTAACTACAGTATATTCCTTTGGCTTACAATATACACACAATGATACAAAATCATTTTAAAGGGACAGCTACATTTTGTATTTTCATAGAAAAGAATGACAATTGTCTAATCATTGTTTGTGTGTGGGGGGACCCTTGATTTGAATGAGAAGTTTACAGACACAGGAAATACACAATATAATGGAAAACACACAGGAATAGAACTGGAGAAGAACTTTTATACAGAATAAATAACATGTTTACAGAAACCTTCAGCTATTGATGCGTCATTCAGCTGTGAGAAGGATGGAGAGATGTATGACTGGGGTCTACTATAGGGGCTGGCTTGAGAGCTATGTAATTATGATGAACTTGCTCAAAAAGACAAGTGGTCACTAAGTTGATCTGCCTTAACTACTTAGTCCTCCTAGAAACCCAGCCGTGTAAAAGTGTGTAGAACTATTGGAATCCTAACGCTAACTTAAAAAAACCTTTCCCATTCTTTAACTCTAAAGCTTCCTTTCCACTTGTTGAACCTAAAATCCCCCTAGAACTCCTTAAAGGTCCACTACAGGCAAATGATGAAAAAAACATATATTTTTTATCTTGCCATGAATTACTGCATCTCCCAATGCTGCCTGAAGCAAAATAAGTGTTCATTCCTAATGCGGTTTTGCAAGTTTCAGTTCCTGGCCAAGTTACTCCTCCCATCTCCTCTCCTTCAAGGGGCTAGAGTCTCACATTTCCAGCTTGGTTAGGTTCAACTAATTAGTCAGCTTTGCATGACAGTAGATGTCAAACAAATCAGCTTGGTGTGCCACTGAAACTGTTCCCTCATATGTCTCTTCACCTCTGAATAGCATTCCACAGGAATTATTTCTAAAAGCAGGCACACATCAATCCAGCGTTTAGGCCAATTGATCCATTTCTTTAAATGTGCACAGAAAAATATTTGATTGAAATTGCATTCTGGCTGCTCATGTGGTTACCTTTGCATAGTCATTCTATTATGGCATTACCTGAACTATGGTATTTAATGCCAAGCTTTAATAACAATGAAACAGTTCTTGGTTTCTTATTAACAATGACCTATGTGACTCAGTACTTTCTGTTACTATTGTTTTATGTAGTTTATCTTAGTTGTATACTTGTAGCATATCACTCATCCTCTCAGCAGCAGGCTCCTGGAGAAAGCTTCCACATCAGATACTTTTGAAAATAGCAATACTACTGATTAAGCTCAAATAATAAGATGCCTTTTTCAAAAAGCATTATGGATTGTAGTATGTCAGAGCAAAAGTATGAGCTAAAATTAGGGACGTTTGTAGGGTACACTAATAAGAGATCCAACACTCCTACTAATCTGTTCTCCAGTGCAACTACCCTGAATCACACAGCATTCAGCATTTGTATACTTCATGACACACATGTATTAAAACAGTACCTTTGGCTGTACCAATGATACCATACTCCATGTGGGGTACTCACTCAGTGTACTGACAAACACAGAGCAATGTATATGTTTTAATCTAGCAATCACTAGGGACCACAATGAGCAAAGTTTTACTCTAAATCCCTCCCATATCACAATGCATAACTACACCACATTTACAGGGCACATCTCCTCTATCCACAAACACATGGCAACCCACATCCACACAACATACCAGTCAACTTTCAGGCTTTTAGCACCTCTCTGCAAAACACTGCCATAATGTCTTTGGCAAATGAAAATGATTGACGGATGTCAGCTCAGAACTTGTATCCATACCTATTGCAGTCATCCACTGCACTTACACAAGTGTCCCCCTCAGCAGGGCAGCAAGTAGGTATCAATGCAGATTTGCTCCATAATTTTTTTATGGTCAGACACACAAAACAATGCTACATGGTTAATGTGGGCAAATCTGTTTGCTCAATGTCACTACACTTGCCTCTAAACCCAGTCTTATGACACCTGGTACCCATCACGATGTCAGCACGTCAGTCCACAACTGATGGTCTTGCTGACCATTACACTTTCACTACCAGTCTCTCACACACACATACACACACACACACACACACACACACACACACACACACACACACACACACACACACACACACACACACACACACACATTACATATGCTGGTGAACAGTGGGGCTTTGATTCCCTCTCCCCAAAACACTGTAGCAGGAGCGAGCTCTCTACAAAACTGTGCAGCTGCTGTGTCCATATCAACTGCTGCATTCTTGTTTTTGCACACACACACGTGCACTCATGCACACACACACACATGGGCACGTGCAAACACGCACACACACACACACACACATGCACATGCACACACACACACACACACACACACACACACACAAACCCTCACTCCCAGCCCCCTATACACATGCTCACCCCTCCAACAAAGACTCACAATCCCATCCCCTGCATACACACATGCTTGCCCCCCTACATAATAAAAGAGAACACTGCACCACTTACTCTCAAGTGAAGGAATGAAACCTCATTAATTCAGAAATTAAAACAGTAAGCATATGAATGAGTACAGAAATCATAATGTGTGAATGCAGCTGAATAACAATGAACCTGAATGCTTCTGACAGGAAGGGAGTGGCATTTCAGGAATTGTTAGTCTGCAGACATCAGGACTCATAAATGTGCTTAGGTTTTGAACAAAAGACAGTCCCCAGGATTCGGCAAGCTCAGCACGATGTGCAGGAATAGTGCAAGAGCTGCTGGAGGCAATATGGCTGCTGAGAGATTCATGAACAAGCTCCTGGGACGTGCATGAGCGCTTCTGCACTATTCTTGCACGGACACAGCTCCTGTATGCTAATTACCCCATTTGGAGGTGAAAACTATGCAAATGAGGTGAATTAGTGATCCAGGAAGCTGGCAGCCGTCCGTGCAGGATAAGTGTAACTGCAGAAATGTACTCGGTTATTAACTGAGTACATTTCTGCAAACTACAAAACAGAGCCATGACAGCTCCACATAAAGGGTGTATATAATGTGGAAGGCATGCCAATGGCCAAATATATGGCCATCAGCATGGAAAACAGTTTCAAAATAACAAAAAATAACTTTTGTTTGGCCAATTTTGGCCATTTAAGCATAGGGCAGAGTCGTGGGCGAACGGGATTGGCCCGAAAATAAAACTAAATCCTTGAAAAAAAACTTTTTATGCAAAATCACAATTATACCATTATAGTCAAGGGCAGGCAGAAGGCAACAAGGTCAGTGAATAGTGGTTGCTAAGGGGGAAGGCTCAGTGTCAGACTTGTAACAAGGCATTAGCAGGCAATTCTATACAAATGAGAGGAATAGGTTCATAGGTTCATAGATTAGTACTAGGCTAATTGCCCTTGTGAGCCATTTTAAGCCTAGCCAATTATCCCGTGTGAGACTCAAACCCTGCACCTAGTGTTTGTAAGTCAAACACCTTAACCATTAGGCCACCCTCCCAATGATACTGAATCACAGATTTCCCCTCATGGCTAGCCTACACCCAACCGTGTAGGTGCAGGAAAACTATGGTGCAAGCCTAAGAGTTAGCTGACATCATAGAGGCATGTGTCAGGCATACCATAAGCTTATTGGAGCTCTGTGGCTCGGGTTTGCCCTTAGCTTAGCAGAGCTAAGGAAGGGGGTGTGTCTGAAGCTGCCTAGCACACTTTACATTGCCTAAATGAGTGCGCATGCCACGCACTGGGTTTTAAACAAAAAAAAAAAAATTAAACCAGAAAATAGCAGCTCAGTTCACATCTGAGCACTAGGTATGCGTAGCATGCCTCGGGGCTTAAACAGGGAGGCAATGGGAAGGGAAAGCAGCAGTAGGAAGGCAATCAAGGAGAACTAGCATAGCTGGCAGGTAAACTGTATCAGAATCAGCCAATTACACAGTCAGCAGCCCAGCCCAGCACAGAACACTACTATAAACTATGCAAACACCTTTCAGTCTGGTTTTCCCACAAACTCTACACCACTAGTGTAAACAAACAGGGAAATTTTATCTACTAAAAGCAACAAAATGATAGGGGCTGCATTCGCTCTCATAAATCAACATGTGGAAGAGGTGGTGATAATGAGAAAGCTGTTGACCAACCCACAGTGAGGAGAAGGAGAAGAGTGTACAGACCCAGGGTAACCTACCAGGGGCTACATGAGTTGAAGATAGTGGAGTGCTGTAGGGTTGACAGGGACCTCTTACAGCAAATTGTTGAGCTGTGCTGGCCATGCCTCACACACAGAACAAATAGAGGGAACCCATCCCAGTGGTTACAAAGGTATATGTAGGCTTAAGAATACTAGCCACAGGTACCTTCTAAAGGCAGACTGGGAATATCATGGGGATCTCACAGGCATCAGCATCCAGGGTACTCCACCAGTTCCTGGATGCCATGTCAGCACATGCCGGTGAGCACATATATTTCCTCAACACCCGTAAGTCATTGACCAGCAATATGAGTCTCTTCCACCAAATAGCAGAATACCCCGAGGTAGCAGATGCTATAGACTGCCCACACATACACATCAAAGCACCACCTGGTGAGCTGGGTAGGGTCTACATAAACCACAAGGACTTCCCCTCCATCAGCTGCCAGGTTGTGTGTGATGCCCAAGGCATTATAATGAATGTGTGTGCTGGCAGCCATGGAAGCTATCACAACTCCCACATCTGGCATATGATGCAGCTGTACCAGAAATTTGACAATGGGGACATCCCATATGGCCACCTAGTGGGGGATGCTGGTTACGCACTGGAGCCATGGCTGATGACACCCATCAGAAATGCACACACGCCCGAACAAGAACTCCATAATGAGGCACACGCACAGACCAGAATCATAATAGAACATGTATTTGGGATGCTCAAGTCACGGTTCCGGTGCCTGGACATATCCGGTGCAGCCTTGCAGTACTCACCAGCTACATGTACTCAAATTGCCATTGTAAGTGCCATGCTACACAATATGATCCTGTGGAAACAGCTGCAGCAGGAACAGCATGGGGAAGGGCCACACAGCCCCCCACCATTGCCAAGGCCTGCACAGGCACAGAGTGACTTGGAGGAGGAACTACCAGAGTCAACCCTCCAGCACCATCCTCAATACTGGCACAGCCACAAGGTAAATCACACTCACTATCAATTGCTAAATGTAGTAGTATGTTCTGCTACCTGTATGTATGGTATGGATGTGAGCATGTTAGGGAATCAGGTGGCAGCAGATAGTAGACACCTATATATCGCCAGCATGAAATCCTTAACAAATACTGGTGCCAACATAGTAGGCAGTACTAGACAAGGTGACAAAACCCACTGCAGGACATGTGGTGGGCCAAATGTGCGTCTATAGGACACACACATGCATGTCAGTGAGGCTCACATACCCAACAACAGTCTCAGCCAGCAGGACAGGTGTAGACAAACACAAAGAAAGGCTGTGCTAAGGTCTCTGATTGATGGCTATGGAGAACAGCCCCCCTCCAGACCAACACAGACAGACTACAACAGGTCAGGCAGTGGGATGTTAGTTCTGATGGGTAAGAAGTCTGAAACTGAAATGTAAGTCAATAAAACCTAAGAACTGTAGTACACTGATATGCCTCTAGTCTGCATCATAGGTCAGAATACAGAATGAAATGGAGTACCTGAAATACCAGTACAGTCATAGCAAATGTTTACAGATGTCAAGGGTGCCCCCCCCCCCCAATCCTATGTAGAAATGTAGTAACATGTATGTGTAGGTATAATAACAGTGGAGCATGATAATTATAGAGGTGCATGCAGATATCAGAAGCATTGTGTAATTACAAAGTTTGACTGGACAGAAAATATACATAGATGCATAGAGCTGTAGGGGATATTGGGGCGGCTTGTACAATTTTTCTTTTTCTTTCGGCTTTTCCCAGTTATACAGTGATTGTTTTATGACAGCTAGTATAATTTTGAAAATCTGTAAACGTTTGTGTTACATTGGGAGATAATTCTAAGTATCTTCATCATCTTTTACACCATCGTGATGACTTTCTTTTTGCCCTGTTTCTAAGTGCATGTTTTTCTTATTGTTCAAAGTTATTAGGCAGTTTATACTTTTTATGGTAAATGAATTGCTGAGCTAATTATGTATGTATCTAGTTTGTTGCTATTTGGCCATTCACAGCTTAACAATGGAAACATAAATAAATAAATAAACAGAAATGGAATGTTAGTGCATTCTAATTCTTTTAGCATTCTAAACTTTTTTATTGATGCATGTCACTTGTGAAAATTTCTTGTTAAGTTCAGAAAACTGGAATTTGTTGATTATAATGAATTCTTGCTGCTAAAAATAAAGCAAACATATAGCCACAATACCATGGCAGAGGGGTTATTCCATGGCTAGCAAATGTCAAGGGTTAACACTGAACCAATCAAGACTTAATGTACCATAATGTAGGCATTGTAACCTGATAGCCCCCAAATATCTTAGTAATTGTTGACTCCATTATCAGTAATACAGATAGACACCATAATGGGCTTTGTCAGAGGACTGTGACAGTGACTTTGCACCTAAGGCCAAAATTAGGGACATCTCAACTAAGTCATAAAGGGTTAACATCCCATTTCAGAAATGGCTGAAGGTCAGATTTGATTTGTGACAGTAGAGGTAGGGTAGGGTACTTGTAATGACTCCTCAACTCCATCCAACAGAAATGTCTAATTTACTGATTTTACACTTCCATAATATTAGTGTGGGGATGAAGAATGCAAGAAGGTCCTGCTTCTTACATAAATAGTTCTACAGAATATGATAGATTTATTGACCATCCTAGTAAAAAGCATTGGAAAATGCATCTGTTTTGTAAAATCCTTCTATCATCTTAAACGTTCCCTAAGTATAATGATAACATTTTGGCCATCAATCAGTTGATATGGACATGGATACAACACTGGAGTCAGTGCCTGTCAACCATGAGTGAGATGAGGGACCATCTTTAATGGAGTGTGGTACTGCACAAAAGCCTGCTGATTAAAAGATAATGATTAAACAGATAAAACTATACTACTGTTAAATATCGGATTCATTTTTACATTTTATCATATTTGCAAAATGTCAGTACGATAAAACTGACCTTCAGAATGGTGATATTTTAAAATCCAACTTGTTTTCTTTAACAATCTAAATTGCATCAAAAATTGTTTGCAAATAAGATCACCCCCCTTCCAAATGTATCCATTTTGCATAAAACTACTTTTGGTCATCCAGACATCCTTTCAAATGTGTTCCATGAAACCTCTGTGTATGTCTAAATATGTGTGCTATAACCCTTACTTTGGCAGATGTGGAAATGAACTGTCATCTCAGAATACTTCTCTACAATGCCATATAGTAAATGAATCCATATACATGGCTAAAGGCTTGTAACAACTGTCACATTCTTTTAACAATACATGGAATCTGTCCGTGTTTAGTTGCATGACTACTGACATGTTTTAGTCATACAAATAGTCATACTCCTGCTTGGAAGTAGCAGAATGATGTTGCATGTTTACTAGGTACTGGTGACAGGCACCTCAGTGAAATGCTGTACTAACCCATGCAGTAATAATGGTATAATACATAAGTGTCTCATGAAATCCCTTAGCAGTCAGATAATTTCCTTATTTGAAAACATATAGTATATCTCTCCCCTTCCACAGCCAGAACTGACTTCTTCGGCTAACAATACCTGGATAAAATAATATTTTCCTGCAGGGCACTGGCACATATTGACACTCACATTCGGTGCAGCATTACCAATAAACTTGTCACCATGTCTTTGTAGAGCGGGAATAAATCATAGACCCCAGGAGGGCCCAACCCAGACATAGAGAAGACATGGAAACTGATCAGAAGGTGCCCACCACAGAACAGATGCAGCAGGTCTAATGGCATATAGTGCCATGTTTCTGTCAGGATTCATTAATACCAAAACATTTATAATAATGCATTTTGCTGGTAACAATGTGCATATATGTTTGTTGAACTACCTCAGTACTTTTTCTTCTCCATTTAAAAATTCTTTGAAAAAAATACAGTTCAATAATACTGAATGAAATATTAACAGGAAAAGTTACACTCCAGGACAGTCATCACTATGTGACAAGATTATAGCATAATAATAATAATAATAATAACCGATGATACTTTTTTTAAATTCTAAGCTATTGTAGCACACAAAGGCACTGCCCGCTTCTTACCCTTGTCTTAAAGTGAATTCCAGATATTTGTAGCTTACAAATTTAATGATCTTACCCAAAAAAAAACTGTAATCTTGCCTTAAAAAAGATGGCACAGTGGTGTAGCAGTTAGCGTTGTCTCCTCACAGAGTTCTCCAGTTTGATTTTTGGCTAGGGTGCCTTCTGTGTGAAGTCTGCATGTCCTCCCTATGTTTGCTTGGGTTTCCGTCCATGTTACAAAGACATGCATCTGAAGCATTTCTCCCCAGGCCTCTGCTGAAAATAGGCTCTATCCTAGTCTGACAAATGTTAAATAAATAAAATTAAAAACAAGTATTGTGTGTTGCTGATATTAATTAGCATTATCTCTCACTGCATTATTCTCAAATTAGTCTTTTATGTTTCTGTGGTTAATATTCAAGGTAAGACAAGTGTTGCTTATTATTTCTTTCATCCCTTTCATGTATTAAGTTGAGGAGCAAAACCAAACAAAAAAAAAATTACATTTTTGACAAATCCAAAAATAATGGGGGATGTCAGAAAA
Organism: Protopterus annectens; assembly: GCF_019279795.1. Lineage (NCBI taxonomy): Eukaryota > Metazoa > Chordata > Ceratodontiformes > Protopteridae > Protopterus > Protopterus annectens. Next base: position 113,140,580 of record NC_056747.1, on the reverse strand, counting down.
TCGTAAAGAATTGTAATATTTTAATAACTTGAAGTATTCAAGCAAATCATTGTCATATTTGCCTTTCATACATAGTTTTTCCTGCTGACTCTACAGTCCGTACTACCTCTATGCCAGAAATGGGGGGGGGGGGGTCATCCAACAGAGGCTGAGAGGAAGTTAAAAGTTTTTAGATAGCTGGGAAAAAGAACCAAAGAAGTACACACTAGCAGCAACAACGTATACAAAGTAAAATTCTACTCACTAACTTAGCTGCCATTCCCAAATGGAAAAAGTCAAAGTTCAGTCATTCAAGCTAAGGTGATAGGTCAACCAGATACTAATGCTTATTTAACAGGGAATGGGATAGCATGAAAACGGATGTGGGAAATTGGTCTTGAGTGGGGATTTATTTTTTTAGTACATTGAACCATTGCTGATGCCTGATGTACAATAAAGTTGGAACTTAATCCAAATAATTAATGATGGCCAAATTTATGGAGCCCCTCAGCTAGCAGCAGGCCCTAGACATCTACCTTGGGTGGCTTGTGCTGTTCTCCAATGCTGAGTTGGCAGTCTCTAGTCATGTACTAGTAGCACTTGAGACTACCAACAACTGTGCAGTCCAAGAAACTGTGATTGGTTGCCTTAGTAACCAGTTACAGTGCTTTCATGGCAATCTGTAGTCAGTTATTTGACTAGAGACTACCAAGAATCATAGAGTTTGTAGATCTTGAGCAATTGTTTTCTCTTTGCAGGTATGTGTTTTTTTAAGTGTGGCAGAAAGCTAAATAAAACTGTGGACAGTGATAACAACAGAGTATACTTTTACTGGGTCTATGTCAGATGATTGAGTTTTCAGAAACTCGGAATTCATATGGTTGAGACCATATGATTAAGTTTCCAAAAACTCAGACATAAAAAAAGACAAAAAACCCCACAAAAATCTACCTTATTTTACATTTTTGTAGGGGGGCTGTACCACCCACACCCACTGCAAATTATATATACCAACTCCAAGATCACATTACAGTGAGGAAAACGGTGAATTTTCCATTCTGCACTGTACTACAATCTCCATTCAAAAGCTTTGGGTTTTCAAAAACTCGCTCATATGATCTCAACCATATGAATTTTGGGTTTCTGAAAACTCAATCAGCCGATAGGGACCCCTTTTATCACATTCAACATGGGGAAGTCCGTAGAAACCTGTCAACTTCTTTACTTAAGAATTCTAAACATAGTCAAAAATAATGGAAGATAAAATCTAAGACAATTTCTTTAATTATTGTAATTCACTTATAAAGCTAATAAAATAATGTGTTTTGCATCAACATGCATTTTCTGAACATTAAGAAAAATTAAAGTCTAATGTCTGGCATTGTTGTCTTGTTTGTAATTCTCATTCATTTGCCAGAAACTCAAGATGGCAAAAAATGTGAGGAAAAAGTTAGAGAAATTCTGCAAAATAAACTGTAGTTGATAGGTACTGTTCACTGCATATCATGCAACTTGGCTCAAGAAATATGGGCACAGCAAAAAAGGGGAGGCAAAATCCAGGACAGTTGTTTAATAATTAAAATAATTCTCTTCAAAACTTATGAAAACAGTAGGCTTTGCATCAGCATGTAGTGTCTGAACAATACGCATGAAATTTAAATGTCAAGCATGATTGATTTATCTGTGATCAACCAGAGAGTCCAAAATGTATGAGGGTGCACAGCATGTAGTGTCTGAACAATAGGCATGAAATTCAAATGTCAAGCATGATTGATTTATCTGTGATCAACCAGACAGTCTAAAATGTATGAGGGTGCACAGCATGTAGTGTCTGAACAATACGCATGAAATTCAAATGTCAAGCATGATTGATTTATCTGTGATCAACCAGACAGTCTAAAATGTGTAAGAGTGCACAGCATGTAGTGTCTGAACAATATGCATGAAATTCAAATGTCAAGCATGATTGATTTATCTGTGATCAACCAGACAGTCCAAAATGTATGAGGGTGCACAGCATGTAGTGTCTGAACAATAGGCATGAAATTCAAATGTCAAGCATGATTGATTTATCTGTGATCAACCAGACAGTCTAAAATGTATGAGGGTCTAAAATGTATGAGGGTACAGGCAAAAAATGAGAAAAAATCAGGGACATTTTGCAATACCAGGAACAATTGCAAGATATACATTTGGGTGGAGAGACATGTATGAGCAAGCACTCAGACTTGTGTACATTTGCATACTCACACACACAGTCATGCATAACTGCACACACACACACACACACACACACACACACACACACACACACACACACACACTGAAGTGAAAAATCTAACATTCCCTCTTTTGAATGGACAGCAGGAAAAGGCCCACCAGCCTGGTATCTTATGAATGCTCACTTATGTTTTTGGAGTACTGCATTAAATGCAGATGTGAGGTGTCAGTGTCATAATGTTGCAAAGTCCACAGATAATCACATGTGCCCCATACAGTATATGTATACAGGAATCATGGATACAAATGGAAGGTAAAATGTGTAATGAATGATAACCCCATACAGCTTCCAAATCCCCCTCCTTCCCAAGAACCATTAGATAGTACTGTCTAAATCAGTGCAGTTGTAAGCGGGAGAAAGCACTAGTAAGCAAGTGTAAGCACCAGTAAGCAGTAGTAGGCATATGTAAGCACCAATAAGCAGTAGTAGGCATATGTAAGCACCAATAAGCAGTAGTAGGCATATGTAAGCACCAGTAAGCGAGTTTAAGCCCATTTGCATGGGGAGTAAGCAATGCACACACAGGTTAAGCAATATTGAAGCTAACTCTCTGTATGCATCATTAACCAGAGGTTAGCAGTGCTTACCCTCGTGCAAACCAACGCAAACCTGCTTACAACTGCTCAAAAGTGCCTTAATTACCTTGTATCCAATGAACTTTGTTCTGCCCAGCAACAAAATAAACAGCCTTGCAGGTCTTGAACCCTATACACTATAGTCACAGTAGTTAACCACCAGGCCATCACAGCAATACAAAAGAATGAGGTATCACCGAACAAATCCTCACTATAGTAAAGTCAAACTGAACCTGTGAAAGGAATCAGTATATAGTCATATGTTCTATAACCCACTACATAACATAAGTATGTGAACTGGAGTACAGCAGTAAGCCCAGATTTGAGGTGTAATTGTAATAGAGTGTTGAACTCCCAAGAAAAACACAAGGACCACATACAGTGTATGTACACATGAATAATGGATACCAGACATATATATAAGATGTAATGAATGATAAATCAATGCCAAAAAGAAAATATAATGCAAAGTCTATTGTAAGCAATGCTAAGCATTGCACAGGCCAGCTTAGGAGATGTAAGCAATGTGTAGGCCAACTAACTCAATGTGCCCAGTGGTATACCCCTTTAAACAATGCCAACCTTCAGTAAGCAGATTTGCCCATAGCTTTGCCTTTTCAAAACTGGCTAATCATGGCAAAGTGCGGGAAATCAGCCCTACTTAAACCTAACAGGCAGGAGTACATCTCATAACTGGTTGTAGCTACCTCTTACAGGCACCATGGCAGAAAGGGGAAAAGGTGTGCACTTCTGGCCACAGCACTGGTGCAGCCAGGAGTCTAGAGTCATGGCAGGACTCCTTGTCAAAGACCATGAGCAGGGACTGCTGCAGGGCCAGTACCAGGGTTCCCAATATAAGGCAGAAGCCTGGGACCATCTCGCCCGTGACCTCACCAGTGCCACTGGCATACCCTGAACTGGTGAACAGGTCAGGTATCACTATGACAACCTGAAGTGGCGTAAGGGGGACCTCTTGGAGCAGTGGATCCAAGAGGCTAGAACAGCAGGGGCTGTCCCAGCTGTGTGTAAGTATCACTCCACTATGTGTGTAATAATTGCCAGCTCATGTGTATCATGGATAGGTATGGCTAAATGTCCCTCTTATGTCCTCCACAGCTGCAAGTGAGTAGGGCGCGAACCAGGAGGCCCATAGATGTCACCTGGAGAGGTTGTGATGTGAGGCAGGTCAGTAATACTCTTGCATGTACTATCATAGGAAATAAATCTAAAAGTATTAGTAAATTAATTGCCAGCATAAAACCTGTATTGTTTAAGGCAAGTACTGCATACACAAGAGAATATGTCAGGAAGAGTCTCATATAGTTTGTATGTAAATAAAAGCATAATAGCCTGACAATAAAGGTCTAACTGCTGGACTGCATGTGTATACTGTGATATCATATGGTAATGCAGGTTTGCAGTCACGTAATAGTACTGTTGTATTAAGCACTGTTACCCACACTGTGCACAATAAATAGAGTGTGTAGGAATGCCTGTGTAATCTCCAGTGGCCATTTAGTACAACTGAAAGACACATAGACAGAAAACAGTGAAAAGACAGACAACAAAATCTGAACAGCACATGCAACTAGGAAGTGAACTGTTGTATTTTTAGCACAGGCAGCCATGGTTCGAATCCTGACAGTGGTAGAAGTTTGCATACAGAATCATACCCCACAACTGTCCAGATATGTCCAGAATGTCCAGTAAAGTGGCCCATATCTGTTGCCTGTTAACCTGTCCTCCTAGGAAATCTGTGGTATGTTCCTAGATGCATAGGCAACAGTCAGGAAATACAACTGACTGACACACATCTATGAGAACAAAGCTGGCACACTAGCAACTTCCCAAAACCTTATGAGAGTAAGAAGCCACGTATGTCCCATTTACACCCCCATGTTGTCAAGCTGTGGCCCAAGTGTGTACAGTAACAGAGTGAGATGTATGTGCGTTATAGTAATGTGGAATCTGGTACTGTCTGTGGCAACATTCAGGTAGTGCTAACAAACATTTCTCCCACAGATCTGTCAGATACCAACACTGTGCCCAGTAATACAAGAATGATATCCTGTACTGGTTCTGTTTATTCTGGTATTGTATGGCACTGTGACTGATGCAGTTGCTCTGAATAATAAGGTATTACTCATCACTGTCACCTACACTGTCCTACAAAATGTAACTGTCTAGGTAATCCTGTATAAGAGTGTTGTAATACAAGGTCAGAATGCAAAACCACAGGAGACTTATAAGACAGAAAGCAGATAGGAGATATACAGCAATATCTATATAGCACACACAGCTTTAATGGACAGTGTTTTAGTTGTAGCAGACACAGCCATGGTCTGAATCCTGAGAGTGGAAGTAGGCTGCATACAGAATCATACCCCACAACTGTACAGATAAGACCAGAATGTCCAGTATATGGGCCCATATCTGCTGCCTGTCACCCTGTCCCCCTGGGAAGTCTGTGGGATGATCCCAGATGTTTAGGCAGCAAACAGGGAATACAACTGATTGTCACACATGTATGAGAACAAACCTGTCACTCTAGCAACTCCCGAAACTGTTATGGGAGTAATAAGCCAAGTAAGTCCTATCTACACCCCCATGTTGTCAAGCTGTGACCAGAGTGTGTACAGTAACAGAGTGAGATGTATGTGCATAATGCTAATGTGTAATCTTGCACATTGTGTGGCAACATTCAGGTAGTGCTAACAAACATTGCTCCCACAGGTACGTTGGATACAAACATTGTGCCAAGAAATAAAATGCTTGATACACTGTATTGGTACTGTTTACTCTGGTATTGTATGGAACTGTGATTGTTGCAGTTGCTCTGAATAATAAGGTATCACTGATCACAGTCCCCCACACTGTGCTACATAATATAACTTTGCAGGAAAGCCTGTATAAGACTGTGGTAAGTCACTAAAGGGTGAAGAGGGCAATAGTGTAGATATGTCCCAGTTCACCTGCATGTGGTCAAGACATGGCCAGAGTATGTGCAGAAAGAGATGGACAAGTATATGCACAACAGCAACCTGGAATCTGGGAGTATGTGTAGAAACAGTTAGTGTTAACAAACATTTCCTCCACAGGTATACCAGGTAAGAGGTGTATACTGCAGGTAAAACCAGTTCATGTATAAAGATGATGACAGCCATATCACTGTCCAAACTAAGGCAATAGGGTAGTGTAGTAATACTCGTAAGGTACAGATAACAGCACTGACTAGGAAAGTAATGTTAATTACAGGAATATACTAGTTGTTAAGTGACATCTTTCTCCCCCCACCATATCTCTAACAATAAACTAAGTACCCACCTCAACTGATATGTAACAGCTTCACTGTTCTGTTGGGACATACGTCCTCTTGGTTCATAATTATCTAAATCTGTTTCCATGCATGTGTTATGTTGAAATACTCCAACATTGGTGGCATGGTGCCATCAATGTACCTGCATGCTGTTGTTATTACCACTGTGATCCCATATATGCATGTGTTCCGTTTGCTATGCAACTGTTCCGTATCTGGTGTCTGGGTTAATGGGAATATCTATGCCTGCTGTTATACCTAACCCTGGAATATGTTGACTATTACTAACCCACATATGTTGATAAAATTTAAATACTATAGCATGTTTGGGAATGCTGGTCTCAGCAGACCCACCTGTCCCACCTCAGCTGGCCATGGCACTGGGTACCAGTATGTCTGGGGCCTAACCCAGGACCTCCTTGTCCATTGGGATCTGAACCACTTTCAGGTGGAACCACCTCAGGGGATGGAGCTCATCCCCCGCTGGGTGCAGGCATGGACAGGACACTGTCATCCGTCACCAGGTCTGGGTCGTGGTGTATAGCGAGCTCCACAGGGAGGTCAGAAATCTGCTATGCCAGTTCGAGGACTGTGTGTCATAACTAGAGGGTCGGCCTGGCTCTGCGACTCAGCCCACAGCACAACCACCTTTGGGGCTGTGAAGGTGCAGTGGTGACTGCCCATGGGTGGGGACCTCAGTCCCACTGTTTCCACTAGGGAGCTCATGGGCTTCCAATTTCCCAACACCCCTCCCCATCAAAGTGTTTACCCCACACATGTATCATATACCACCCCTGTTTGCATCTTGTTTGTCTTGTCTCTTAACCTACCCAACCTACCTCCCCAAATATACCTACTATCCCTCCCCAACATCCCAGTCTCACCTGGAAAAAAAAAAGACAATTTGTTCTCAAAAAAAAAAAATCGCGCCCCATACATAGCTGTCCATTTCGCACACATGTCCACTGGACACGTAATCTGGTCTAATTGACATCACAACATATTATTGTTGTCCTCACCCCTCTTTCAGGGGTTTGAGTGTCCAAATCTACCTCCAAATTCAGTGTATATGCACAGCTGTTGCTGTAGAAGAAATGGGCAGCTATGGACCTTACCCACACCCTTCATGCACATCCCTAGTTATTTTCCCTACTGTCTTTCCCTCTTTGTGCCCCTTTTTCACCACTTTCCTATCAACCCTTTTTTCTTTTCTTTTAAAGAAATTAGCATGGGGTAAGGGGGAGTAAGCACTTTTAAGCAGCAGTAAGCAGGTTTAAGCCTGTTTGCACAGGGGTAAGCAATGCCTACACAGGTTAAGTAATTTAGAAGCTGAGTATAAGAATCTGTAACCGGAATTTAGCAGTGCTTACCTCCACGCAAACTCGTGCAAACCCGCTTACAACTGCTTAATCTGCCCATCAATAAAATAAACAGCCTCTCCAAGGCTCAAACCCAGGATCATGCACACCATAGCCAAAGTGATTTACCACTAACTAACTAATAACTATCTAGAGTTCAGCAGCCAGCATCCCCATTTCATGAAAAAGAATATTGTAAAAGGACAATTCACCCGGTTATCCAGACTCATTTTTAGGGACAAGGTTTTCATCAAGGAAGGTTTTTACCTCAGAAACTTGTTCCTAGAAAGAAAATACCCAGAGTATCTAGTGGACAACCTGTTCCAAGAGATCATACAGCACAGACACTCCAGGTACCCACCAATCCTGGAAAAGGGATTCACAGCAAGGGCACAGAACGGACCGAACAAAAAGGACTGGGTGTCAAGTTTCCCCCTTCCAATTTCCACCGATATATTTGGAATCAGAGGGGTCCTCACCAACAATTGGGACATCTTGGGAGGAGAAAAAGGTCTGACAAAGTTACTTGGGACATCCCCAAACTTCTGTTTCAAACGAACCTCTTCTTTTGGTGGTGAGTTCGAGAGGAATAAAAGCCCATCCTCACAGAGCGAAGCATCAACAGAACTTGGAATGTCTGACTGTGGCAAGTGTGTTGCCTGTGTACACATACGAAAAAACAACAACGTCACCTTTCCACACTGCAACAGAACTGTCAGTCTACATGACCACTATGACTGCAACACAAAAAATGTAGTCTACTGTGCTTTCTGCGAACACTATGGGAATTTCTATATTGGCAAAATGAACAGGAAGCTGAGTAGCCGTATTAAAGAACACACTGCAGCAATACACAAACAGGACAGTTTGAATGCCTTGGCTAAACACAGTGCTATTTGCCCAAACTTCACAGATTCAAATTCACAGTGCTGGAAAAAATAACAGAATTTATAGGGGACATGGACACATTCCTGCAAGTCCGGGAATTAAAATGGCAGATAGAACTGAGAGCAGACATCTATCCAGGTCTCAACGAGACACTGAACATTAAATGTGCACTTAAATGGTACAGAGATTGAAATGTGATAGGGTTTGAAGAACTGTGCAAGAGGGTTTGAAGAATTGTGCAAGTAGATTTAATGTGTTTATGGATTTACAACTGTGCAAGTGAATATAATGTGTTTCCTCTCTCTCTCTCTCTCTGACTTTTGACTCCCCCATACTCCCTACACTCATGCTCCCAATCACCAGGCTAGCCCCCGCTGACCGCACCAACTATACCCCCCGGTCTCACTATTTCACGCAGCCATTCAAGGGGTGATACCATCCAAACCAGCCCACAGCTGGTACCATCCACACTGACAGCCTTCTGGGACACTCTGTCATTCATATGCTCCTTGTCATGGGCAGCCCCCTACCAGCCCCCCCTCAAGTCCACACCGCATTCCTCCCACTCCCCCATCAGGTGGCATACCCACACATTTCTCTACACACACCGATACCAAAGCATAGTAGGACTCTCTACCTGACTCCTCCACCTTCCCCCGTTCCCTTCTTTACTTACCTTTGGAGGCAAAGACTCATAAGTAATGTGTTTATATTAGAATCATCACAGCATGACTGTCATCCTTCCCGTTTCCCCAATAAAATTTTTTTTTTTTTTTTTTTTTTGCACACAGTCCCTTTTTGCACACAATCCCCTTTTTTGTACACAATCCCTCTTAGTATGCACACGACACCACAAGGCTATTACTATCTGACTAATATACCTTATGTAACTGCGATTGTAATGTTAATGAAAATGCACACAGCACCCTGCTTGTTCACACTTTACTATTGGAAAGGAACTGTTGTTAATTTAAATGGCCTGTTAGAACTAATGTATATAAATGAAGTGAAAATGGTTGCTCATACTTATGAAACATGTCTTTCTGAAGAAGTCTTGATAATAAATAAGACGAAAGCGCTAAAGTTCTACAAGAGTTGTTGGTGTGATTTACTATTTTTTTGAATGCTTTTATTGTCACGAAGTTCATTTCTTAGTTAAAATTTCTTCTCTTCGTTCAATTTTTTTGATATATATATATATATATATATATATATATATATATATATATATATATATATATATATACATATGCATACATCTATAGATATATATGTCTACATCTATATGTATATATATATATATATATATATATATATATATATATATATATATATATATAAGCAGATCTATATAGGTATATATGGACATATATCTGTAGATAAAAATGGGAACATAACAAAAACATATATGCCCACATGCACCGTTAATGGAGTTGAGAGGCCCCAAACAACATACGTCTTGTACGAATTGGTATCCCCCCCCCCCCACAGCCAAACACGTCTGCCCTCCAATACACTACCAACTGTTGCAAATCCCATAACCAGGACCTGACATGACAAGGACACAAGATTTTAACAGTACTTCATCCCACCTGTATAATGTAAGGCTGGTATCAGTAACATATCATGCAGTACAGTCTGGCTCCCATACGAAATGTACAATGTGGAAGCAATCAACATCCCTAGGATAAATATACACTGACACATATTTGCAGATACAGATATACATATATATATATATATATATATATATATATATATATATATATATATATATATATATGTATATATATATGCAACTACACATACACATGCAGAGATATGTATACGAGGATACATATGTAGAAGGTGCACGCAATATTGAACAGCCACCATGCCTACAGTTACCACCTTACCAACTGGACACTGTATGAGCCACCCATACAAATGACAATCATTGCCTGCAACATATACACACAGAGAGGTCAAAGGATATTAACACCACACACAGGTTTACATACATGGGAAAGCTTTATTTGTGTACTATTACAGTTGTATATGCCATGTCATATAGCTGTTTAGACACTGACATCCATGTAAACAGAGTAATGCAACTGTGAAACAGTTATACTAGTACAGTAGTCTGGAAAGGTTTACATATGTTGCTGTCCAGGCCGAGGCCTTCAAGTAGTACAATAGTAAGACAGACTGGGCCACAGGATACCAAAAAATCAACAGTAAGTAATGCAGATGTATAGTTCAGCAGCCTCTATCTACAATCTGTACACAATCCCTAGGGGGTAAAGACCTCAGTTGACACAATGGGATGTATCTGTTACATAACAAGGCATAACTGACCCCATCACAATCACACTGACAAACAGAACAGTCTGTATGGCTGGAGGCAGTAAGCCTGCATTTACCCAAGGTGGATTGTATGGTAATGTACATCCAGATACCTTAAGGCAGCTTACCCCTGATACCCTCACATGTTGTAACAGCCTAGGTTAGTTATGGTGCACCCCCCCGACTCAATAATACAGGGCCATATACCACCGTTACATATACTGGCCACTGGAGTGTATAAGGGCACACATGTATTGTGTAGGTGAAGTCCACACATATATGGCCCCAAGCCCCCAGTATGTGTGGGGGACACAACAGCAGTGGACTGATGGCAGGAAAAGCAGCATGACATACTCAAAGCCCACTACATAACAACCCCTGACAGCATGTCATATGGACAAAGACAAAGCCTGTATGTAGGTGGAGGACAGAGGCTGGAACACAGGCCCATATGTATAAAACTTGTCATACACTAAGCAAATTGCTGATGTTACAGGATAGTCTGCAACATACCCTTAGTCAGGAATATGAAGTTAGAAACAGAACTGGATGTAGCCATGTACTGATAGCACTCAACACACACTGCCAGTGATATATCTGATAAGACTGTGTGGTGGACAGACAAAACATAATAGGCACACCTCTGGCCATCAAGAGGATAGGCCCACAGTTGAGAGCTATGCAGACAGACTGTATTCCATGTTAAACTAGTATACACACACAAACCCTCTAACACCAGTGCTATACAATGCATACAACAACACTACTCGCACTCTGTCTGTAGTTCTGGAACCTCCTACAAATATGTAGCTGGCCTGAGTGTGCAGGTTCTCCTGTAAGAGGTATTGCTACCTTTTGTCTGCAACACTGATGCTCACACATAGGAAGGATGTCCATCATACAGGAAAGGTAAAGGAACCATGCCCACATGATGTAGGAATTTATAGTAGTTGGTTGCCATGACAGTGGTAATTGGAAGTACTACACAGCATGCTGCATGCAGGTAGCAAGTGGAGGACACTGATTGGTGCAGAGGTCATCACCTGATCATGTGCATCACCTACAAATTCCATGCTGCAATCTATGCAAAGCAGCTCATTCCATTTACTAGAGAGAGAGAGAGAGAGAGAGAGAGAGAGAGAATATAAGGGAAAAAAATGAACACTCTAGAAGAGTCTGCAGTCCCAAAACAAGTATGTGAAGTATATATGTATGTAACTGACCGTAGTACTTGGTCCATAATAATGAGATAGATGATGTGGGTTACTTTATATGCGCCGTCAGGTGTTGTTGTTGTAATGATGTTCAGCTGAACAACTGCTAAGGGCAGTAGAGTCCATACCCCTCAACCGTGCAGAGCAGCACAAACTGATAAGATGTAAGCCATCATAGTGTGTGTTGTGTAATGGGAACTATGTATATTGTGTGGCCAATAGATGGTGGTGGAAGTAATGCCATTATGATGGACACGTTGGATCCACAGCCCACCCCTTGCAGGATACTCAGGTTAATCTGTACTGTAGCATGCAGGAATGCCATAGGTGTGTAATAGGGTACCTGCAATCTGGCCCTACATATACCGCCTTAATGTCAGGCTGTGTCCATATCTGGCACCTGTCTGTGTTGTAGCAAGGCAGAACAGTGCAGCTGTACAGGAAGGTGTTGTGAGATTGTGGACCTGATATCTGAATGTACCCCACATATAGCTATGCATATGTGTACATATGTACACATATATAATATATAAATATATATATATATATATATATATATATATATATATATATATATATATATATATATATATATATATATATATATATATAGCTACATGTATGTCCACAAATATACAGATACCCATGTGTAGACATATATATGAGCACATATATACATCACATATATCTGCACATATATAGATATATACCTATATGCACATGTCTACATATATACAAACACACACACAAACATATATGTATGTAAATACATGTCCCCTGTATTACTACCACAGTGCTGCATGTTATGTATGAGGAAACAGCACACATAGCAATACACACAGATATCTACAGATATCAGTGTGTGCAACATGGATGGGTATGTCACATGTGAACCCCTTGTTGGGACCACATTGCCCTTGTCTGTGAATTATGGAATGGGAATATGGGGAAGTATGGCAGGTATAGTTGTAGAGGTGGTCAGGGTTGGTAGGTGTAGAGGACAGCCTACAGGGGTGGTATGTGACACATGTGGTGGGTAAACACCCTAGATCGTGTGTGTGTGGTCTGTGATGCGGATTCCCCATAGGCCCCAATATGGATACAATGGGAACAAGCCTTCCACCCACTGCTACTCACAACAGCAGTCCATGTCCTGAAGGTGTCTGGCCTGGAGGCTGAGCAGGAGGAGCAAGCTGGCCCTGTGAATGTGTACTGGGTGCCTCAGAGTGATGTAGCACATCTCACATGTTTTTGTGGAGCCCATTATGGCACAGACCCTGGACCTGCCCGCAGGGACAGGAACATGTCTGTGTGTGCCCCTGGGGGGAGGCAACATCCCCTGGGTTGGTTCCAACTGATGGTATTGCTGGACCAGTACATGAGGAGGCCCCAGGGTGGGACACACATGTGATGTGGCCGGGTAACATGGGCAGATGAGTTCGGAGAGGTGGTTCTGCTGGCCAATAGTACATATACAGGCTATTGTGGCATTGTTATAGAACATATGTTGGTAGTAATAGTCTACACAATCCCAGAACATATCCAACAGCATGCATAGATAACTGCAATAACACAGTATGTCAGATGTGCAACACACACATAGCAGGCATACCACAGGCATATATGGAACCATTGTAGCCCTGAAATTGGCATGCAGGTGAATAGTCTGTAACAGGCCAGCAATGATAGTGTCCACACAGGGAACATGGCTACAAACACATTGCACAAAGCATGGTACAGTACAATATCTGCCCCACTGGTAGGTATGCTGTAGCCATACCTATTGAGATGTGTGTATGGTTTGTTGTTGCTGATATGGTGGGTGGTGACAGTGATGTGTATTAAGAACTGTGGTAACCCTGCTGCATGACCTGCTCACACTTGTGTCCATATTTATGTTTTTCAGGCACGATGGCTCATGCAAGGCTGCCAGCCTACTCAGCAGCAGAAAATGACATCCTGCTGGATGCACTAATCCATCACTATGCAACCTTGTTTGGCCAGGCTGCTCATGATCAGCAGGAGTGGATCGCCCTGTGGAACGACCTAGTCCACAGGGTCAGTGATGTCAGACTGCACAACTGCAGTTATGAGCAGATCCGGCATCATTGTTCTGACCTGCTTCACAATGCCTGTCAGTATGCTGCTGCATTCCGGGGGGAATCATCTCACCACAGAAGGGCCATGCCATCCATCCCCCCCTGACACGTGTGGAGGAGCACATGCCCATCTGGCCACACACCAACCACCAGACACCTTTGTGGTGGTGGGTGCCACCCACACACCAGCCGAGGAGCATGCAGGTAAGGCTACAGGGCATATCTGTAGACCACTGTTGCATATACATCCACATTGGTACAGGTACATCATGCATATCTGACATCATAGATATATTTTGTTGCTGCATAGTAGTGATAAACAGATGTCCATATGTGGTAGTATTGTGGAAATGTACTGTTGATGTATTGTAATACTGCACCCACCCTATAGCACTGCCACAGTTGTGGCCACTGACTTTGCATCTCTCACCCTCTTATGTAGGTCCCTCCGGGATACCACCATGGCAGCAGCCTGTAGCTGGTAAGTATGGATTATGTAGATACTTGCCAATACACTGGGCATGTAATGGCTATGGTATATGCCATGCACACATCTAACATACCTACCCAGAATGGATGCTGTACATGTGCATGCATTATTGCTGTGAAATGCATAGCATCACAGGGGTGACCATGATGGGCTATTGGAAGGGTATGTCAGACGCCTGCATGATAACTAACATCCTGTCATTCCGGAATGTGTCCACAGGGAGTAACATAGTGGTGGGAGACATGGCCTACAGTAGGGACATGTTTGGAACAACACCCATATACAGTGCAACACCAGTGTATATACCTGTAGGACAATGGCAACTGCCACAGAGAAACACTATGGCATAAGGTATTACAGTGGTTCACATTATCAGCTGGGACTAGGCTGTAACATGTGGTGTTCAGTGTATGGGACACTGCAAAGTGACACATGTGTAGGGTTTACTTGTCATGCATCTGCAAGAAGGCTAAAGGAGGGGGGAGGGGTGTCAGCATGACACACCAGTGCACTGTAGCAGGGATCCTAAGGATGCTATGAATCTGCACATAGTCAGGTTCAGGACATGTGGCAGCCATAACCCTACCCCCACAGCAATAGTGATGGCAGTGTGTGAACACCAAGGGATGGGCACATGAGTAGACCTTGCAATCATGCAGAATAGGGGGACATGTGTAGGGCAGACTGAACATACACTGGCAAATGCAGATGGCTCACGCTGGTATACCCCTGCCAGGAGTAGTGACTGCTGTAGTACACACCACAAGAGGTGTGACAAACCGTCATGATAAGGGTGTGCACACATATGCCAACATGGTGTGTATGCATAGTGGTCAGCATCTGCACAGCTAACACATTCCGTAGACACTGCATGTGAAAGTACAGAACATATGTCACATATTGGGCTCATGTACTGCTAAGAGATGTGGTGATGTGGTCCCATGGCAAATCAAGAATGGGTGCATCATATCAATAAGGGTGTGTACACCCCCATAGCCATGGTATGCTCTGATGGTTGTCAGTGTAAGAGTATTGGATTGGTCATACATGATCCGCTGATGTTGAGAGCTGTGTATCAGACATCAGGCATTCACAAATTACACCTGTCCACATATCATACCAGGTATGTGTTGCTGGAAAACATAGGAGCTGTGAGCATAAAAGCTGACATAACCAACACGCTAGTACACATTCAGCAATGGGCTGTACATCTGTGAGGTGTTGTGCAATGTACATGGCAGGGTGCAGAACAGGTGCACAGAAATACTGTGTTCATGGGCGCAGTGGTATCCAGGAGAAGGGGCTTCACTTAGTGACACAGCACATGCATCACACAGATGTATACTGTTGTTAGCATGGATTGACTATAGCTGCACTGCATGCTGTCGGGTACCATATGTTATGCATGTTGACCGAGGGCTAATAGGAGGGCTATGTGTACTATCATTGTGCAACCTCACCTGTATGTGTGTGTCCTGGTGGGTAGTTAGTTTGTCTGTAGGGTCACTCTGGTGAAGTGGAGGGAGGTTGATGCATGTAGGATGCTTGTGTGCATATGTGTGTGTTTGTGTGGCTGGACATGTATGCACATGTGTGATTGTGGGGTGTTCATACAGCAGTACATCCCTCTGGGATCATGCAGTACATGTGCATGGACTGCCACATTACACACCAGGAATATTTGTCATGTGTGAAATCACAGGACAGCTGATAGTATAATACAGTCTGTAGCATGGGACAGCAATTGAGAGGGAAGGTAGATACCAAGTACACCTTTAATATCGCATTAAACAGAGATGTCACCTACAACCCACATATGCAGCACTACAGATGCATTGGGGAAGTACTAGTCAACATCAGGGAGTGTATCCACATATTACAGTTGTCACATGATAGGCTGAATGAGCAGCATATCTGACATGTACTGAGCATTACATACACATGAGACACCAGTGCATGATATTATGGATAGGACATTGTAGCCCACACATATAGGGGCCATGCTGATGATGTCCAGACATATACAGGGTGAATACCAAATGACAACAGTGAGGCCATCTAAAACCACTACACACAGGTCAGGCAGGTAATGTAGTAACAGGTCATGTGTTGTCATCGTTTGTGTAGGCATTTAGAGGACTGATATGTTAATGAGTGATATCAATGTGTGTATATTAACAAGTGTGATGCAGGATGGGGTGCTACATGGTCATACACCTGGAACTGTCTGTAAAGCCATGGACAGGTAGGTATTACGTGTGTATGTGCATGTGCGTGTGCGTGTGTGTGTGTGTGTGTGTGTGTGTGTACTGTTATGCAATGCTGTACAGGTTTTAAAATGCATTTATTGTTTTCCCCAGAGGTGGCAAGGTGGGTCAGGGTCCCTCCTGCATGCAATCTGATGTTGGTGTCCATACAGACACTGAAGATGATGATAGTACTGTTGAGGCACATGTGGGGTTGTCAGGGGCCAATACTGCACCATCATTTGACATCATCCCCCTTTTAGCCACCCCAACCCTGCAGACAGTTTCAGTGCCTATACATACCCCATCACCAGCAGCCATAGCGGAGGGTCAGCTGGCCTTTGGTGGCAGTGCACAGGAAAGTGTGGTAACCATGCCTACTGTGTCCAGTTGTAGCAGGCATAGTAGGATGTCCGGCAGGGCACCACATAGGTAAATGCCCCATGGTGCATGTGGTAGAGCCACTGGACATCATGTTCCTGGCAGAGGCAACATAGCTGGCATCAGCAGGCACATGTTTCAGGCTGCCATGGTCGTGCAGACATTTAAGGAACATTACACCAGACAAGGCTGCAGAGGGCTGCTCTCACATCTGTAAGCGACAACATCTGTGAACTGTCTGGTGCCATCCGTGCTTATATCGAGCTCATGGATAGACAGAATGGTGAGATGATGGCCTCATCGGCTGTGGTGTGTCCGTTCTTCAATGTGTGGTGGGGGTGCAGCGATGGCAGCGTGGATGTAGGCCAGCAACACCAACAGCTGACAGTCAACATGGACATGCTAGGACACCAACGAGCTCCCGAAGTGGCAGTGCCCCAGCAGTGTGGGGTGTGCTGTCCACACCACAGCAGGCCACGTCCACATGGTCCTGGCCAATCCCTGGAGGGGCCTGGTACCAGCAGACATTTGTCTCCAGCAGGTGAGAGTAGTGCATCAAGGGCTGTACCTGGACATGCCCATGGAACCCCTGGCAGGCACAGTCCATGTGTCTATGGCCGGAGGCAGTGAACCACACACCCTGCCAGGTATGGTCTACAGCTGTCCATAAACACCTGTGTAGTGCGGCCACATGGCAGAACTGTGTGCATGCATATACACACACTATACAAACACACCTAGGATGACCCGATACCTTCACACACCACAGCAACACACCCAACTCACCACAGTACAGCCATCACCCACACACATGGTGTCAAATGTATGGCCCACTCTCAGCTTCTGGCAACCCAATATCACACCCTCTGCATATGATGATACCTGTGCCACATCCCTGTCATCCATACCATCAATGCAGGGACAGGCTAATATGGTTCTGATGCACATGATGACTGTACTACAGTGTACCACAGTACTGCAGTGTAACATGTAAGGAATAAAGTGTAATGCATATATGGCAGATAGTGTAGCCATGCAGCAATGATGCATTATAGCTGTAAGTCACACTGGTTCATTGTGGTCCCTATAATGTTATCCATCTGTGTTGTAGGTGTACATGTGTCAGCATGAGGATTGTCTGCAGTCATATTCTACAACGGGTTATGGCACTGTGGTGATACCATGACTGTGACGTATCTAGGATACAGTTGAACACATGTCAGTTGTAAGCTGCTCAAACTGCCTTAACCATTCTGTATCCAATAGCCCTTGTTCTGGCCAGCAACAAAATAAACAGCCCTTGCAGGTCCTGAACCTAGGACCCTGTATACTAATGTCACAACACTTTACCACTATGCCATGACCACTGTGAAGACAGCTGTTGTTTTACCAATATAGCTGTCAATACACATATTGAGTAGTATTGAACAATTGCCTTTACTTCCACAATTGTGTAGTACTTGTTATTAATATGACTGCTGCATCACATATGTTGTTTTATCATAATGTACACATAGCAGATACATACGGTGAGATACATCTGGGAGG
Organism: Protopterus annectens; assembly: GCF_019279795.1. Classification (NCBI taxonomy): domain Eukaryota; kingdom Metazoa; phylum Chordata; order Ceratodontiformes; family Protopteridae; genus Protopterus; species Protopterus annectens. The sequence continues at coordinate 113,121,880 of NC_056747.1, read as the reverse complement.
GTATACACAACCGTGAGGTTTACACATGACAGGAAAATGGATATAAACATATAATAGGTAGATATATGTCTACATGTACATACACATGTATACTCATGCATATGCTTGTATAAACATCTGTATAGTGCAACATATATATGGCCATGTGTACATCTCTTCGTATGTACACACACACACACACACACACACACACACACACACACACACACACATATATATATATATATATATATATATATATATATATATACATATATATAGGTCTACTTCATATGACCTAAACTTCATTTGATCTAAATTTCATTTGACCTAAAACTCATTTCACTGAACTGATAATGAGCACTGGAAGTCTGTAGAGCACTGTAAGGCAAGTAAAACTTATATGCCCTGTTCCCTGCTGTAGTGCGACCCTGGAGTTAGAATATATAGTTAGGGGGGTGAGGGGGTTGCAGCCCCCCCCACCTAGTTTGATTATATATTCTGTGGCTTGATTTTATATTGTTCAGTAAAACTGAACTTTGTGGCGGGCTACGCCTCCACACTCCCCTAACTATATATGATAACTCCAGGGTTGTACTACAGCAGGGAACAGGGCATATACCTTTTACTTGCCTTACATTGTTCTATAGACTGCCAGTGCTCATTGTCAGTGAAATTAGTTTTACATCAAATGAAGTTTAGGTCATATGGTCTCAGTCATATGAATTTCGATCATATGAAATTTAGGTCATATGAAGTAGACCCATATATATGCACATCCTATGTGTACAGATATCCCTATTTATGTGGGTATATATGTAAATATCTATAACTATATGTGCGTACATATCAATTCTGATATACCTATTACTGTCAATATATATGTAGATATCTGTACGTATATGTGCATATGTATCTCTATCTGTATGTGTAGACATATATTGCTCTGTATATCTGAGTGTTTATATATATATATATATATATATATATATATATATATATATATATATATACACACACACATATATATATATATATATATATCTATATATATATAGATATATATATATATATATATATATATACATATCCATCTATGTATGTCGCTATGTATATGTGTATATATCTATATAGATGTATGTATAATTATATATACATATATGTTCACTATATGTCCTGAACATGGATTGGAGCCCTACTTCAGCCCCAATAGTCCCAACCTGTTAGTGCAAGGGGATGTCAGTTATGTATCGCAGGTATATTTGTAGACTATTGTTACTGTGATAGGGATTGTCTTCACAGACATAGTGTGTGTGGGAGGTCATATCTGCTTTTAACATGTGCACCATTGGCTACTGACAGACATCCTAAGGACATCATAGTACAGTACCACTGCTAGCACAGTAATGCTCCTGTGGACTACAGCAGAGATATGGCCAATATATGTGGACAGTCTGACACACTCTGGTCAGACCAGGGGTATACACAGAACCCCATAGTGCAAGACATGTGGACCAAGCCTGACAATGTGGATGTTAACAGCCATGTAGATGGGTATATCACATACATACTGGTATACATTTGCCCCAATAGGTTATGCATTCATACACCCCTGTCTGTCCTGACACATAATAACCACTGGAACAAAGGTGCCTTGGCCACATATTACCCTCTAGTTAGTGACATAAATCTGTACAGCATCCCACTGCTTTGTCTGACATACATGACTGTTATGGTGGCCTGGCAGCAGTGCATCTGGCAAGTATCTGGACATGACATCTCACTGGGTAAGTACACTAAGCTGATAGGCATGTAACAATGCACTGTTCAGGCTACAGGCAGATCGCCTCGACACTGGCCTACATTTCCTATGGGGAATACACATGTACCTGCATATATAGCAGGCTCTACATGCATGTCACAGCACAGAGTAACAGATACCTGTGTGAAAGCGCATAACCACAACCAATGTGAACACAGCCACAGCCACATATGGTAAGCTAGCGTAATATTACAGTATATGGACTATCTGATCAACACCATCCTCATATATGCCACTCACACACCAACCCTACATATACTGGGCCGCTACAAAGTGAGGTCCGATGCCTGTCTGTGGTATGGGACATGTGTGTGTTTGGTCCTACAAACATGTAAGCCGATAGTGTAATATACAATGGAGCAGCATGTAACATCAGATAGAACAGGACCAAGAACAATGACATCTACCACAGTCTGTACACAGGCCAAGGTACATATTCACAATACACACACTGTTGATAATCACCATAAATATACAGACCTCAGTACTGTACACACAACCGCAGAATGCCCAGGTAATGTCCTCAAATATAACCCCTACTATACATAACACGTGTAGCAGTCTGATATTTCACTCGCTTGTTATCAGATATGATGTCAATAAATTTGGTGTACAGAGCATATGCACCTCTTACTGCATAATATATGTACAAAGGTTGACAGAGTTGTGGCTGGAGGCACATACACAGGGCCACTATTGACATGCTGCTGTGGTAACCTCATACATTTACTGTTGTAACAGGGTTTGTTGCAACATATGTCCTATGAGGGATAACTCAGCAACTCTCACGGCTGTCACCATCTACTGACTGTAGTCCTCACACTACCTTCTGCAGTTCACAGATAGGTGCTCTGTGGGTAACACAAGAAAAAGAAGGCACCACACACTGCCCAGTCTGCAGATGATCCTACAGATGGGTGTTTCCTCATAAACATAACACTGACATGACAGGTATTAAAACATGTAGGACAGCCATATCCACACACAGCCTGTTAAACCAACATTACTCCAAATGCAGTATAGCAGCACTTATAGTCTGTAGTCAAGTCAGGCACATCCCCCTCCTGTGTGTTGGCCTGTTTCCACAGTGTATGTTGTTAGTGGTAATTCCCCAATCCATCTGTGATGCTGTGTACCAAACAACAGATCTAGTTCCTGCTCACAGTGAATGAAAAGCCCCAACACCAACATGAAGTTCCTAGATATTGGAGTGTGTTTCCATGCAATTAGCTATGGGAATGTTACCACAGCTGTTCCACATGCAATCAGCTAGAGGAGGGCTGCAATTCATGCAGATACCATCAGCTGATCATGAGCATCATTTACAATACACATGCTGCTGCCTAAGCAAAGCAGGTATAAGTCTCCACATCCACCAGAGAGGGAGTGAGAGAGGCAGACAGAGGCAAAGATTAGTCGGGGAGAGGGTCGGAAACTTAAGCATGTTTGTGTCACACACCTACCAGTACAGTGTATCAGACCCCTGACTGACTATGTATTGCTATCACATGTGTATGCAGTTATTGGATGCAGCACATAGGTTACATGTTGAAGAGCCCTCCAAACGTATATGTGATGGTGAGTGACATCTGCAACAGTGATATGGTAGCTAAATGGTAGGTGTAGTGCACATGCCTGTCTGCATGAACAGGTGTCAGTGTCAACACAGCCACACTCTCACAGGGACCCACACACACTGACACACTTAGGCTCATGAATACAACTCATCACTGCCACAACACAGTACTGTGTAGGTATCACATGCACCACAGGGGTTATACAGAGGTTATATGGGCAAAGGGTATGTGGAGGTGTCTGACATCCAACACTATTGGCTTCAGTATGCCAATGAGGGTTGTAGTGAGTGTGAATGTGGTCATAAGCATCATACACCACACACACACAGACACAGGGTGCCAGTACTGACATGCATGGGTGCATTGCTTCACAGGTGTGTAGTGGTCAACTGTGCCAGACAGCTATTCAAGGCTAGGTGATGGATATACCTTGGCATCAGGCCACATGATAATGGTCTGCAGTGTGGCTCAGGGGTGTAATGTCTGGATTTGCCCACATGGGTGGGTATTGTATTCACCATCCAGTCACCTGGGTAACAATTTGTGTGGCCATTGCTGTGGATTGCTTGCCATGTATGTGTTCCCTTGTCCATGACATGGATGGTGTCAGGGATGTGCACATGTCCCACATGTGGTGTCTGACCCATGTTGTGTACACAGATTATCATCAGATGTGCCAGTCCTGGCCTCATGTGGTGGGAACTGTTAATGGACAACAGGTTGATCCTGCACCCACATTGATAGCATGATACAGGTATTCCCTGGTGTTAGTGGCATCTGTCCATACAGGGCATGTGTTTCAGGCATGATATGTCCTTTGTGGTTCACATTTGATAGTACCACAACTGTTTCAGGTGTCCAGCGGGGAACATAGGGAAAGTGCACTGTCTGCATGTACTGATATTGGACTGATGGACAGGGTGCCATGCCCTCTGTAGCCCACTACAATCACACCATGATTACTATCATTGGGCAATATGCAGGGTACTACCAACATAGCGGTTGTTGCCTAGGCAAGTGTATGTGTGTATGAGACATGGGTTGAGAGTGTTCTCTGGGTAATACAGGGGTTGCTAACTTTGTTTACCTGACCTTGATGTCACATGTAGGGGTATGGATTAGCACCCCAGCCTCTTGGCTATTTCACATCTGTTATCCCTGTATGGTGAACATTGTGACATATACTAGGGCCACCATATAAGAGATTTGCAAAACCCACTCAACAATGAGTCCAGTTGTTACAAACTCACAGCCACCTCCACACAGGATATGAATCACACACACACACACACACACACACACACACACACACACACACACACACACACACACACACACACACACACACACACACACACACACACATCTGCCATGTCTGGTATTAGAACTCCTACCTAACTAGTTTATTACACTACAGCACTACACAGTTATAGGATGCACCATGGAGATTACTGGAGTACTCTTTCCTCAAAGTTGTATTTCACAGTGAATGACATCAGCAGGATTGCCAAAGTAGGGCATTTGAATTGTAGTGCGTGTGACTAGCCTAAAAAGCATTGCTCCCTACACAGACATAGAAACACACAAACATCCACACCTTCCATGTGTGGGAATAGAAAGTTCTATAGCACACTACAGAATTACGCTGTAATAGGACATGCCACAGAGATTACTGAGTACTCCTTCCCCAAAGGTGTATTTCACAGTAAATGCCAACAGCAGGATTGCCAAAGTAGGGAATTTGAATTGTAGTGTGTGTGACTAGCCTAAAAAGCATTGCTCCCTACACAGATATAGAAACACACACACACAAACATCCACACCTGGCATGTGTGGGAATAAAACCCCTACCAGAGTTTTATATCACACTACAGCATTATGCTGTAATAGAATGAGCCATAGAGATTAATGGAGTACTCCTTCCCCAAAGGTGTATTTCACAGTGAATGACATCAGCAGGATTGCCAAAGTAGGGCATTTGATTTATAGTGAGTGTGACTAGCCTAAAAAGCATTGCTCTCTACACAGACAGGGAGACAAACACACACACAGTTACTAATTCTGGGATTAGAACTCTTAGCTAACTAGTTTATCACACTACATCAGTATGCAGTTATGGGACTCGCCATGGAGGTTACTGGGCTACAGCTTTCCAAAAGGTGTATTTCACAGTGAATGCCATCAGCAGCCTTGCCAAAGTAGGGCATTTGGATTGTAGTGAGCTTGACTAGCCTAAAAAGCATTACTCTCTACACAGACAGAAACACACACACACAAACACACTTGCCATGCTGGAGATTAGAACTCCTACCAGTTTATCACACTATAGCAGTATGCAGTTATGGGACACGCCATGGAGATTACTAGGCTATAGCTTTCTGAAAGGTGTATTTCACAGTGAATGACACCAGCAGCCTTGCCAAAGTAGGGCATTTGAATTGTAATGAGTGTGACTAGCCTAAAAAACATTGCTGTCTACACAGACAGAGACAGATACACAAACACACAGTTGCCATGTCTGGGATTAAAACTTCTACCTAACTAGCTTATCACACTACAGCAGTGCACAGTTATAGGACATGCCATGGAGATTACTGGCCTATACGTTTCCCAAGGGTGTATTTCAAAGTGGATGACCTCAGCAGGCTTGTCATAGTAGGGCTATGGGGAGGCCAGTGTGTGTGCATGGGCCATAACCCATTCATCTAGAGGTTGACACACCACATGCGGGCACACACAGGGTTATATTCCAAAGGTACATGTATACAGCTGCTAGATGACTACTTCCTTGTACAGTCATGTTGCACAGCTAGCACTTGCACCACATAGTCTAATGCTGATGGATACCGGTAGCTAATGTCTACAGTGAGTGACATTTACACCTCATTTGGCTGTGTGCTGGGTGGGACAGGCCTCATAATGGATGGCTCCTTGTCACAGTCACACTCTTCCTCAAATCTATGTATATCTACTTTTGGCTTATTATAGTGCTTTGTCCTTGGATATATATCTGTATTCCTATCCACTGTGTGTGCAAAGCATGACTGGTGCATATTGAGGAGTGTCTGCACTAACATCTGCAGCTGCCAGATATGTATGGTCCACTGTTGTTTGCAGACATGGGCTTTATTTGTTTAAGTGTGTGAGCATGCCCAGTATGCCCTTCTGTATTGAATGTATGGATCGATTCCAGGTAGTTTGTCCTTCAGTGCAGACCTTTGTGTTGTACACCTACAGGTAGCAAACTGTTTCTGCAGGGTATAAGTCGATCATTTGGCAATATGGGGACACACTGTGCAGGGGTTAGTGTGTACTGTAGGTGATTATGTCTGTGCTGCTTCAGCTACATGGCACTGCTGTGAGCAGAGATATTCAGACATGTGTACTGTTATACACTGTGATGTTTTCTGTCCTCATGTACTGTCAGGTGGACATTCCTGCTCACAGTGATGTCTTTGGGGACAAGGGTGATGGCAACTGTGTCTGGTATTGTGGGCAGACACCTACATATTCATGGTAAGTTATGCCATTCTGGAGGGGGAGCTGCAGATACTTGCTGCTGGGTCTGTGTATCTGGTTCAGCACCTTGGTACAGTCCTCGTAGAGGATACCATACTTGTACATCCATCGACATGACAGTATGGAATTATCTTGCTGTGGCAATACCTCACAGCTGTACAGATTTGCACAGGTTACCTTGAGGCAGGGGCCATGAGTCAGGACATTACCCCTATTGTGGTGTATGGGCAGGTATGTAGCCACCCATTTATGTGTTTGCAGCCAGGGATAGTGTGTGCACACACACTATCCCTGGCTGCAAGCACATAAATAGGTGGCTACATACCTGCCCATACACCACAATAAGGGTAACGTGGTGTATGGGCAGGTATGTAGCCACCTATTTATGTGTTTGCAGCCAGGGATAGTGTGTACACACAGCTCTGTGTCAGATCTCACACATTCCATGCTTTCCATACTCCCAACCCCATCCTCTGTTATTCGATCCTCTTCCATACATTATGCATCCATTCTCCGACACTTTCCCCTAAGGCTGTCACCCTATCACAGCTGTGTGTTGGTGCTGGTCCAGAGTTCATGCAGTAGAATATGGTGGACATGTTACTGTGGTTTGTCCACATGGCCTTGCATATGGCTTATGTGGAGTGAGTTATGTTGTTATTTGGGTGTCCATGACATAACATGCATTGGCAGCACGTGAGAGACACAGGCCCTTGGCAGAGGCCTGTGGGCCATTAGGTGTTGATGTGGGCCAGATGTGGCAGGTCATTGCATTCTGTCAGTCCTAAAGTCTCCGACTGCCATACAGTATATTCCCTTGGGGTGACAGGGTAGTTGGGCTAGGTGTTCATGCCAATACCTTCTATTAGTCTTGATCAGGTGGTGTGGATGCTGACAGGGTGTTACCTATGGCTAGGGACACACCTGCTTGGGACACCTGCACTGCATGCTGCATTCATTTGCTATTGCCATATACAGGTAGGGTTATGTTGTCCCCATTCCCCACAACAGTCATACGGCCAGAGAGGTACTTGTGGGTGGTGCTTGTGTGAGCTGGGTGCATGCGTGCTATGAACACTACTTGCATCTGATACAGAGATATCCATGGGGGATTCCAGTTATGCTGGCATGTGCAGGTACATCAGCTGTTCAGCTGTTTCCCAATACATTAGTCCTACTTCCTTTGTGATCTGCAAGTGTTCAGGCAGACAACTCTGGTATCCCCTCCTACAGGACCAGATAATGTGATGCATACCTGTATGTACAATTCCAAGGTTGTCTCCATTTCACAGTGACACAATATATACTGTATGTCTGGGGTACTTTCCCTTGTGTACTGCTTGCATATATGGCCCAACAGCCATACCATTCAGTCTTTCAGATGGTGACACATATTACCACCATACATTTACAGTGGTTTACTGCTAGCATGTGTTATACAGATGGGAATTGTCTTTGGCTCTGCAGTTGTGAGGACTTGTCCCTGTCAGCAGTAGTTGCAATGGCCACCAGGTCTTACCTCAACATGCATACGTACTGACCACTCTCACACAATATGATATACACACCAACCTAACACACACATACCTGCATATTGTGCAAATGCTACAACCTATCCAGCTACCTTGGCCACCTCTGTGCATCTGTGCTCCATTGGTATTATACCTACACATAGATGTTACTACATTTCTTCATATGGTTGTGGGGGGGGCACCTGACTGTTATGACATGTGTACATCAGATGGGGGGCACACTAGACCATTACTAGATTTCTAAATAGGTTTGGGGAGCACATCTGACTGTTACTACATTTCTACATAGGGTTGGGAGGAGCACACCTAACTGTTTCTACATTCCTACACAGGACTGGGGGAGGGGAGCACACCTACATTTCTATGCAGGAGTGGGGGAGGGGGTACACCTGACTATTTCTACATTTCTTCACAGGATGGGGGCACACCTGACTGTTTCTACATTTCTACAGAGGATTGGGGGGGCACACCTGACTGTTTCTACATTTCTACATAGGATGGGGGGGCACACCTGACACTTGTGCACATTTGCTATGACTGTACTGGTATGTCAGTTACTCCATTTCATTCTGTACATTCTGTATTTTAACCTATCATGCTGACTTCAGGAATATCAGTGTACTACAGGTCTTAGCTTTGATTGACCTACATATTAGTTTCTAACTTCCTACCCTTCAAAACTAACATCCCACTGCCTGACCTGCTGTAGTCTGTCTGTGTAGGCCTAGGGGTGAAGGTTATCCATAGGCATCATTCAGAGGTCATAGCACAGCCTTTGTTTGTGTTTGTCTACACCTGTCCTGGTAGCTGAGACTGTTGTTGGGTATGTGAACCTCCCTGACTGGCATATGTGAGTCATATGGACACACATGTGGCCCAGCACATTTCCTTTAGTGGGTTTTGTCACCCTGTGTAGTACTGGCTGCTATGGTGACACCAGTATTTGTTACAGATCTCATGGTGCCACTATAGTTGTCTACTATCTGCTGGCATACCATTCAGCCACCCGATTCCCTTGCATGCTCACATCCATACCATAGATACCGGTAACACCACATTCTACTCCATTCAGCAATTGGTAGGTTGAGTGGCTTACCTTGTGGGTGTGCCAGTATTGAGGGTGGTGCTGAAGGGCTGCCTATGTCAGATGCACATAGTACACTCGCTACACATGGTTGAGCACAGGTAGTGTCATGTTTGGCATCCCTTTTATTGTATGTGTGAGTCAGGGAGAGGTGTCATTCCCTGGGTCCCTCCTGTGTCAGTGTATGTGCTATGTGTTGCCACTTTGCCTCTGAGTCACTCTGTGCCTGTGCAGGCCTTGGCAATGGTGGGGGGGGGGCTGTGTGGCCCTGCCCCATGCAGTTCCTGCTGCAGCTGTTTCCGCAGGGTCATATTGTGTAGCATGGCAGATACGATGACAATTTAGGTACATGTAGCTGGTGAGTACTGCAAGGCTCCACCGAATGTTTCCAGGCACCGGAACCATGACCTGAGTATCCCAAACACACACTCTATTATAATTCTAATCTGTGCATGTGCCTCATTATGGAGTTCTTGTTCGGATGTGTGTGCATTTCTGATGGATGTCATCAGCCATGGCTCCAGTGCATAACCAGCATCATTATGGAGTTCTTGTTCGGGTATGTGCGCATTTCTGATGGATGTCATCAGCCATGGCTCCAGTGCGTAACCAGCATCCCCTACTAGGTGACCGTAAGGGATGTCCCCATTGGCAAATCTCTGATACAGCTGCGTCAGATGCCAGAAGTGGGAATCATGATAGCTTCCAGGGCAGCCAGCAAACACATTTATTATTATGCCCTGGGCATCGCACATGACCTGGCAGTTGATGGAGGGGAAACCCTTACAGTTGATGTAGACATACCCCGCTCACAGGGTGGTGCTTTGATGCATATGTGCATGCAGTCTATAGCACCCACTACCTCAGGGTATTCTGCTATTTGGTGGAACAGTTGCATATTGCTGGCCAATGACTCACAGGTGTTGGGGAAATATACATGCTCACCGGCATGTGCTAACATGGCATCCAGGAACTGGTGGAGTACCCTGGATGCTGATGCCTGTGAGATCCCCATCATATCCCCAGTTGGCCTTTGGAAGGTACCTGTAGCTAGTATTCTTAGGCCTACACATACCTTGGTATCCACTGGGATGGGTTCCCCTCTGTTAGTTCTGTGTGTCAGGCGTGGCCGGTAGAGCTCGACAATTTTCTGTAAGAGGTCCCTGTCCACCCTATAACACTCCACTATCTCCTGCTCATGTAGCCCCTGGTAGGTTACCCTGGGTCTGTACACTTTTCTCTGTCTCCTCACTGTGGGTTGGTCAACAGCATTCACATTCTCACCACTCTCAGTCTCCTCCACATGTTGTTGTATGATAGTTATTGCAGCCCCTATCATTTTGTTGTTTTGTTTGTTAAAACGTCCCCGCTTGTATACACCGGTGGTGTAGAGTATGGGAAAAAACAGAGGGAAAGGTGTTTGCATGGTTTATAGTAGTCTTCTGGGCTGGGCTGGTCTGCTACCTGTGTAATTGGCTGATTCTGATACATTTCACCTGCCATCTATGCTACATTACCTTCCTACTGCTGTTTTCCCTTCCCATTGCCTTCCTGTTTAAACCCGGGGCGTGCCATGCAAACACAGTGCTCAAATGTGCACAGAGCTGCTATTTCCTGGTTTACTTTTTTTTCCCTTTAAAACCTGGTGCGTGGCATGCACACCCGCTTAGGCAATGTAAAGGGTGCTAGGCAGCTGCAGACACACCCCCTTGCTTAGCTGTGCTAAGCTAGGAGCTAACCTGAGCCACAGGGCTCCAATCCACTTACAGTATGCCTGATACAACCGCCTATGATGTCAGCTAACTCCTAGGCTTGCATCAAGCTGTTCCTGCTCTTACACTGTTGGGAGCTGCCTAGCATTCAGGGAAATTTTGGATTCACTATCATTCCCCTCATTTGCATAGGATTGCCTGCTAATGCATAGTTACATGTCCCACACTGAGCCTCCCCCCCTTAGCAACCACTATTCACTGGCCATGTTGTCTTCTACCTGCCACTGAGTATATTGGCAGAATAGTGATTTTGGTTAGAATGCTTATTTAAGGTATTTTTTCTTATTTTCCCCCGATCCTGTTTGCGTGCCACTGACCTATGCTTAAACAGCCGAGATTGGCTAAAAAAAATTAAAAGTTGATTTTTTTTTTCAAGTGTTTTCCATGCCAAATACCTTATGGTTGGCCATTGGCATGCTTTCTACATGATATCCACCTTTTATTTGGAGCTGTCATGGCTCCGTTTTGTAATTTGCAGAAATGTTATCCGTTACTGACGGAGTACATTTCTGCAGATTACTTGGCATGTAAAATTCTACTGCCAATCATTAGCGGACCGGAGTTCTGCTGTGGCGACCCCTTACCAGGAAAAGCCGAAAGACACAACAACACTAGTCCTGCACGGCCGATTTCCAGCTTTCTGGATCACAAATTCACCTAATAATATTCATCTGCAAATGGGGTAATTTGCATACAGGGGCTGAGTCCGTGCAGGACTAGTGCAGGAGCGCTCGTGCACGCCCACTACAGGTTATTCCTGGATTGCACGGCAGACATATTGCCTGCTGGAGCTCCTGCACTAGTCCTGCATGCCGTGCAGGGCTTGCAGAATCCAGGGGATTTTTTAAAACACAACCAGGTGGGGGTTGCACTCCCATACCCCCTAACTAAATATACCTACTCTAGGCAAATTCCTGATGATGGCCAACTTGTCCCCCGGGAAAAATTTGCATAAATGAAATTTGACAAATTTAGCTTTCGATAGATTAAGTTCAATGAATAGGTATTCAACAATCAGTCGCTTTGACGAAGTGATATAGACCCCAGATGGTATATAGCAGCTTAATGTAAACAAGTGAAAGCATGAAAGCATTCAACAATATCAGAACAAGTTCTGAACCAGACTTCAAGTGAGAGCTCTGTCCTGAACATACATATTATATTACTTCTGTTCAGTAACTTTCCTCTGGTAACTGTATCCACCCTTCAACTTTAATTCCCAGGCATTATCTAGCAAGTGTCTAACAAAGCTTAACTGTCTATTTTTTATCTAGTATTCCATTGAAAGCAAAATAACTTTCCCTTGAGAAAGGAACATTCTATAGTTTTCCCTTGAGAGCCGTTAGTTCTGACAGTCTTATGCTTAGGCGGAAAAGTTATATTTGCCCTTCTACTGAACTAAAGACACAGACCTGACTTTATAATTTCTGGCCAGTTCTACTATATTTATTCTACCTTATGTCTATCATCTACTTTTAAGTAAAAAGCCACAATCTTACAGCTTCCTCTGAGGTCCCTGAACAAGGACATTCTTTTGTATCTACCTGGCAATTATATCATATCTTTATTACTAACTACTGGAATATGGTTTGAATGTACGGGCTTAGTGCCACTGTCCTTTAAAGTTTTTGTAATGCAGTCTGCAAAGCAATACTGTAATAGTTAATACTACTAAAATCAATATAACAACCAGAAGACAACTTTGGAATTCTGGATGCAAGTATTCAGCAGTCTGAGGATCCAGTTTGTTTAGAAGGAAACAAAAAAAAGAAAGACAGAAAGTAGTTCACAACAAATAACAAAGAAGAAAAAGAAACTGATGTTTGTAAAGTAAAGAGAAAACATAGTAAAAAGGACACTGTGTTGTTATGTAACACACTGGTGACTGGGAATGAAGATATCTGTCATCAGAAAACCGTCAGTCTACAGAAAAAGGCATCATCTTTCAAATGGAAAAGGTAGAAAAAAGAGGCAAGGGGCAGGTGAAAATGAAGAAATCAAAACTGAGCGTGGAAGGATTGAAGAACACTACTGTAAGAAAAAGGAAGAGAAAGACAGATGTTGACTACATGGCTCAAGCGGAGGATTTACAATGCCAGCTGGATGAGAATTTAATACGCAATGAAAACAGTGGAATTAATAAGACTAATAGTGATGAAGATCTATCCTTCATAACAATTGATAGAGCTGAAGATTCTTCAGAGCTGGTCAGTGAAGATATTCTTGTTATTGGAGATTCAGTTATTAGAGGAACTGATACTTATATTTGCAGAGAAGTTAATGGACATCAAATAGTGTTATGCTTGTCAAGAGCAAAACTAGAAGATGTGAGACAAGTCTAATGACAATGTAAGGAAGCAAGGATCCGTTTTTATGCATATCAGCACAATGATCTCATTTAAAAGGATTCTCTGACTGTTAGTATGGAACTGACAGCCCTCTTAAATAGTATAGTTTGTCCTGATGTTAGGACATGTTTTTCACAAATCGCCTATAGAAAGGATAGACAGGTGACTGTTAATGAAAAGATTTCTTAGGTAAATACCTACATGGAAAAGATGTCCTGTTTTAAAAAATGGAAATGTGTACAGCTTCTAAGCCTAGTTTTGGGCACACGTGTTCAAACAGGATGGCATACATTTGTCCAGATCAGGGAAAAGAATTTTTGCAGCAGATATTTTTTGCAATATTTGACAAACAGTAGGCATTATTTTTGCCAAGTCAAAAATTTAACACTTCAGAGAGAGCAACATTGGATGCATCCCTGATGGTTGTTAATGTTAGGAACATTAATAATAAAGTTTCTCCCCGGGATTCAAGAAGCTAGGTGCAAGGACGGTTTTAGCCTTGCGCCGAGCGTCCTCACTACAGATGGCGCAGCAGCACCATAAGAATATGTATGAGGGCACGCCGCCGCACCCTCGACGTGCACAGGAAATGTGTGCGAGTGCAGGGGGCGTGTACAAGTGCTCTATGGAGGCATAAACATGCCCCGACAGTCGCAAAACCTACTATGCCTACTACTAGAGCCCGCCCCTAATACTAAGTCAGTAATTCAGTGTCCGTGGATACCGAAATGTATGCTAAGCATACAAGAGTTTCTACGAACAGTGAAATAAAATTGAAGTAGTAAACACATAAGCACATAATGGAATGTTGAGCCCTGTCCCTAGAACTTTCACAATTAGATTCCCTGTGTCCCTATTATACATTTGAATCGCTGCAATATCGAATGTGTAAGCAAAGCACAGCGTGTTTGCATGTCGCTGCCCCCCCGCCGAGCACAGCTTACACATCATATTCATTCAAATAGAGAAAAACATGCAGAATCAACATAAATGTCAATAGTGTAGTGTTTAGTGCATCTGCCTAACAAACAGGCATTCACGGTTTGAGCCCAGCAATAGTACATATTTTCCATGTGGAATGAATGTTGTTTGCTGTAAAACCGACATAAGAGTATCGCACAAGATATTTAACTTAAATATAATTCAAGCAAGGTGGCACTGTCATAATGAATAAGGTACTAGTAAGCAGATGTAAGCACAAATAAGCAGCAGTAAACACATTTAAGTACCAGTAAGCAAGTCTTAATGCGCTTGCACGGGTCTAAGCAGTGCCCAGCATAGGAAATGTATATAAGTATATATATATATATATATATATATATATATATATATATATATATATATATGCATCTGGAGCATTTCTTCCCGGGCCTCCGCTGAAAACAGGATCTGTGGAACCTAGTCGGACTTTCCCGGTCAACAAATGTTAAATAAATAAAATAAAAAAAATAAAATATATATATATATATATATATATATATATATATATATATATATATATATATATATATATATATATATATATATATATGTATATATATATATATATGCATATATATGAAGAAAGAACGATGTAACAATAAAGCATACAAAAGGAATGAGAAGGGAATCAACAGCAACCCCAGTATTTTATAGCACTGTCAGCGCATGTCATATCCAGGTGGGCAGGAGTGAGCAAAGCACCGCTACTCACACCTCAGGCAGGATATTACCAGTGGGAGTAACATTGTTGATCTGCTAAGTCTACTTTACACACAGAGGGTAGACCCTGGTGGTACTGATAGACATTTGGCCTTCTGACCATTACACAAGCAAGGGCAGGTATGTTCAAGGACTAAATGGTGGGAGAGCCTGAGAATACATGGGTTGGGACACCATATGTGTAGGGCCCCTAACACTCAGGAGAGGGCAATGTGTGGAGGTGTGTCCTGGCTGCAATAACAAGTGGACAATGGATGCTATGCATGTATGTTGAACACGGGTGGAGTGGAGGAACTATGGGTATGAAATTATGGAGCCAGGCATGCCAGGGTTGGATGGGCTGGTTCTAACTGGACCGTCCCGTGGAGGTCAGCGAGTTTGTTATAAGTATATATATGCATACACACATGCAGATATCACTATGTAGAAGTGCATTCTCTGTAACACATTCATTGCATTTGCAGACATAAATAACATGAATGTGCCCTTACAAAGAGCGACAGTAGATGGAATAATAGGTTGTGCAGAAGAGGGATGGGACGAAACTGCTAAAACGCAGAAGTGTGTACAATGTACAAAGTCAGTGCTGTGCTGAAAAAAATCAAATGTGATGACTTTCCCACACATGGAATCATTCCTGTGATCTGCCTGCTACAGCAACGCCAATTACTAAACTGGTCTATTTGTAAAAGAAATACGCTGAACATGTACATAATTAGGCTCTCATGTGTAATGTGTGAGTTACCACATAGTCATACTTATTAAATTATTCTAGTGTCATGTTAACGGGAGTAAGGATATAATGAAGTATAGAGTCTAATCATGACATAAACACATCCGTGCCCCATGTGGGACAACCCAAAAATTGCGAATAGTATTCTTTTGGTCGCTCATGTCATCAGTGTTTGTGGACTAAACATATGGGAGTTCTGAGGATACGTGGAGTGAGTCAACCGATGGGATGGGTCTATAGGAGTAGGGAGTGGCCAATGTGTAGTGGTGTGGCTACATCACAAATCCAACTGGAGAATGGATGACTGTAGTGTTAGGGAGGCATTGGGTGTGTGTTGGCTCCATGGGTATATGGGTATATATACAAATGAAGCAGCACAGCAACAGTGTATTGGTTAGAGCAACCACCTAATGAACAGCCATTCCATTACCGAATCCAACTGCATCACATACCATTTACCATCGGTAATCTGTACGTGAACATATTGCAACATCTGTCCGCTGTATAACCTGCAAAATATCAATTAAAAGTTAACTGGAGCAAAGTGTCAGTGTCATAATGAATAAGGCACTAGTAAGCAGGTTCAAGCATATATAAACACCAGTAAGCATGTGTAAGTGCGTTTGCGTGGGGTATGCATTGCTTTACAGGCACACACACACACACACACACACACACATATATATATATATATATATATATATATATATATATATATATATATATATATATAAATATATATACATATATGTGTGTATATATATATATATATATATATATATATATATATATATATGTATACATATATATATATATATATATATATATATATATATATATATATATATATATATATATATATATACACACACACACACACACACACACACACACACATATATATATATATATGTGTGTGTGTGTGTGTGTGTGTGTGTGTGTGTGTGTGTGTGTGTGCGTAGATACACACAGATATACAGCTATGATAGGAAACAGCACACAAGAATGATATATGTTCACAGACTATGCCAATGGAATTGAGGGACCCAAGCAAGAAACATGAAACACGTAGCATGACCTTCCACCCCCCCCAGCCGGACATGGGAAACATACACACAAACAATGTAAAGAGTCCACTGCTCCCCAGACCACAGGCAGGATACAACCAGGGGAGTACACAGTACACCCATGAATTCTAATCTTGGAACACAGACAGGAGCGTCCTTTGTGGGACACCCCAAAAATTGGCAAGACCAAAAGAAGGTGATAGAACATTCTGGCTGGGGTGTATACATACTCGGAATACAAGGGTGGGAAAGCCTGATGACCCATGGGTCGAGACAATTGTATGAAATGGGTCCTGTGAATTGGAGAGTGGGCAGTGTGTAGTGGTGTGTCCAGAACAGACCAGGACCCAAAGTAAGGATGGGTGCTGTTGAGGAGGTGTGGATGAGGGAAGTATGGGTAGATACTTATGGGTCTAGGTGTGCAGGTGTTGGCTGATGTGGGCCTATATGGACAGCCCTAGGGATATAAGTGAATGTGTTCATTGGGCAGAAGCGTCACCCAATGAGCAGCCACACCCACTACGAGTCCACTGCAGCAAAGTGTAATATATATGGCAAGGAACGGAATAACCAGATGTAGATGTATATATGTAGAGGTATGTGTGTGTGTATATCTACCCATAGTGACATAGAGATAAGCCTCTCCCTCTCTGTAGTACAAATGTATACATACAGAGACAGAATACAGATACATACCACATATATATACATGCAGACACCCATAGACCCATATGTTGTTAGATATATATACATGGACAGCAAAATATAAATATACATGTATACATACATATACAGATATATCTTTATATAGTAATGTATATATATATATATATATATATATATATATATATATATATATATATATATATATTTATGGGTCCCATTCATAAGACCGAAACGCCGATTCCCCGACGCGGAAATCACCGACGCCAGATGACCGACAGAATGCATTATACCGACAGGGTGATTCGCCGACAGTGGAAAGACCGACAAGGGTAATCTGCGATCGCGACCGGTAAGTGTCTTGAAAGTGACGGAGGTAGGAGTGGTCAGGTAAGTGAGTTAGGGTTAGGGTGCAGGTAGGTGATGTGTACGTTAGTGTCGGAGCTTGGGCTAGGGGTGTGTAAGTGAGTTAGGGTTAGGGTGCAGGTAGGTGAAGTGTGCGATAGTGTCGGACCTTAGGGTTAGGGTTTGGGTCAGGGCTAGTGTGTATGGTATGTAGTGTCGCATGTTGTTTACGTTCCGTGTGTCGGTGTTTTGGTGTTCGGTGTTTTGCGTTGTCGGGTTTGTGTCGGGTTTGTGTGTTGTCGGTTATTTGGCGTCGGTGAGTTTTGTGTCGGGGAATCGTCGTGTCGGTGTTTAGAAGTAGACCCATATATATATATATATGTGACTGTAAATATACACATATGTATATAGCTAGGATATGATACAGCAGTTACGAGTTACACATGTTCACAGGCCGTGCATATTGGGGTGAGGGGTCCAATAATCAAACGTGTAACACGTAGCATCAACCCCCCCCACCCCCCCAGCTAGGCCTGTGAGACATACAGACACACAATAAAAGTAAACCCACAACTGCTTCCCAGACCACCGGCAGGATACTACCAGTGGGAGAGACCTGCCAGGTCTAATCTTGAAGCATAGACATCGATGTCCCTTGTGGGACACCAAAAATTTATGATCATCGGAGGCAGTCCCGGAAATGAGTCATCAAACCAGGCTGTAGATGTGCACAAACCAGTAGGTTGTGCAAGCCTGATAACCCATGGGTCGACACAACGTACATGTGTCCCGACACGGGGAAAGTGGACAGTGTGTAGAGGTGTGTTATACCCCACCTGCACCCACAGTAAGGATGAGTGCTGTAGAAGAATGGCAGGTGGCAGAAACTATGGGCATGCAATTATGGGCCTAGGCGTGCAGGTGTTGGCTGGTGCAGTCATATTAGGACTGCCCTGGGGATGTAAGTAATATTCCGAAATGGGCATAGCTGATGCCCATACCTCCAACCCCTAAGATCAAATCCACTGGACAGGACATAAACCATTGGGGGAACAAATAGGGACCATATATCTCAACTGTCCCTGATTTCGACTCAATTTCTAACTCTGTCCTACTTAATCCCCTCCTAAAACTAGTGACAAAAAGTTGG
>NC_056747.1:112957837-113078765 GCF_019279795.1 Protopterus annectens | reverse complement strand
TGTCATTGATGTAACTATGTGCTGACATAACATTACATTCTCTGTTGACTGTACTCTCCAGCACACATGGGTTTATATCGGTGTTTTGAATGTTTATTATACAGATGATTACTACCTATATATGCAGGCTGTAGTTAAGGCATACTTTTGCACATAGTAAACATCCCTGCCTTTATCAGGACTGTAACCTCAAATGCACAGATACTATGCAAATGCTGTAACCATTACATTGTTGGCATTAACATTGCTTCCACCTATTTCCTATTTAGATGATTTCTATGTGTAAGCTAGGCTAAGCAAAGGGCGGGAGCCCCCAAACTCACTGAGCTTTACGTACTCATGACATAACATATAACAAATGTACTGTGAGACAATACATTACATTCCTAACTACATTAGGCATAGCCCCTCACTGACACACTTCAAGGGAAACCTATTTGTGTGAATGGGTAACAGACTATACACCCCTGGGATCATGTGTCCCAGAACCATACAGCTAGGGAGTGGGGAACCTGTCCAGTTTGATAGCTGCAAGACCTGTTGGGAGAATTGAATGGTGTTGAATTGTCATATTAACATGCCCTCTTTAGATCACTAAGTACCCATATCACCCTCCACAACTCCAGTCTTCAACAGCTTCCAGCAACTCTGCCTAGAATTGCTTCATTGGCTATGCTTGACAGAGTCTCAGTTACTTCATCAATGGTGCATGGAAGGCCAACACACTGTAGCTATGCTTCTAATTGCCCTTGGGCAGATAGGTAATAGGCTATCTTTGAACCTCTAATGTGCAGGCCATCACAGCCATAATATGTGAATAAGCAGACCTTCAGATCACAATACACAGTGAGAAATCACCATGTAGTTAGGAAGCAGTTGAGTACAGCAAGAACATACAGAACATTGATACTTAGTCACTCCAAAAGCCTATCTTGGAAGCCAGAAGACTTGTATAAGTTTAAGGCTTTCTATTGCTTACCAGTAGGTTACCTACAGGGGAGATTAAAAACAAGCACAGATGGGGAACATGCATGTAATGATACCATACCAGCCTATGTGTCAGCCTTATGCTTTGGAATACTGGCTAAGGCTATTGGCACCCCCATGGTGCCTTATTTAGGAGAGTCTCGAAGGTGAATACCAGCTCCGTAAACACCACAATAGCAGATTCAATGAGAATTATGCTACTCAACACCAGGGGTTGTGATCACAACATATATGCACTCACAGCACTCCTCAGGATGAACAACTTCAACATCTGTGCATTAACTGAAATCTGTCTTAATGCTCCTGAAAGCACACCAGCACTACCAGACTACAACCCATACCATACATTTCAGCCACAGAACATGGACTGATGGACATGGAGGGGCTGTATCCATATTCATCAGGGATATCTACACCTCCAGTTTAATGGGGCAGCATGATACCTCTGTGATCACCCATCTGCAACTAACATCAGCCTCAACTGCAATGTGAAATGTGGCCTGCTACGGATCTCCCTCCATGACCCAGGACCTCCACTCCACCTACCTGGAGACAGTGGAGAACATGACAGTCCTAATGCATACCCTGTCATTGGTCAGTGTCAATCACCATACCATTAACTGGGAAACGTACTCTGGTTCTCACTTCCAGGCCCAGTGCTTCCTGGAATGTATCACCTCATATGCCCTGTATCAGGTGATAACCTCCCTAACGTGGGGTGGAAACTACTACATCACCAACATGGGTAACAGGTGCACCACAGTGGAGGTTAACCAGTCGCTGGTTAGATCTGGCCATGAACTATTCACTGTTTCCACACCCTAGCATCTCCCCCACTCACAGTTACCACAGTGTATACCTTTCCTACAGCTAAATTTACACTACTAGTGCTAGGGGTGGGGGTTTCACAGCCCCCACGCTAAGGGGAAACACTGCTCAAGATGCAGACATATTTACAAATGCAGTCTTTAAGCGCCTACATGGATGTATGGATCGTGCCATCACTGGTAAACCAAGACTCATTCCTTCTAGACAAGGACACTGGTCTGGTGGACCTCTGCAATAAACAGGCTATACTACAGAAGTAGGACAGTGTTTCAGACACACAGCAAATCCCACGAAGGGCAGACATCTGTGACCACTATTAGTATGATACGTAGATCCCTCATGGCATCATCTAAGGCTAACATCAGCAGGAGAATATGCAAGGATTCGAAAGATAACCACAAAACCTTCTTTGGCTATGTCAAGGATCTACGTGGTGACACACAGATTTGCACTGTGCCGGTGAAATATAGCACAAAATATGCTGACCCTACTGATATCGCCAACATCCTTGTAGATACATTTAATGCATACTTCACCCCCTAAAGAGCCCACAACACTACCCGAAAGGTACAGTATCCCAACCATCAGAGACACACGAGTGGAAATGGCCCTCTCTAACAGCAGAACACAGCATCAACAGAGGCAGATGTTGACCCAGACTGCATCTTACAAACTGTACAAGACAACCTGCCACCCACCTAATTAAGCATTCTGACCTCAGCCTCTCCACAGGCTACATGCCCATAAAATGGCGCATGGCAACTGTTATTCCGCTTCATCAAGGTGGAATCACAACTGACCATGGTAACTACCACTCCATAAGCCTGACTACCCTGGTCTGCAATGGTATGGTTTGCACCCTCATGGCACTCATTAACAATGACATTGTTAACCTCTGAACACGTGACCCAACCCAGGTCAGCTTGGTTGAGTGCAGTTCAAGCCTACTGAACCTGTTTGACATCTTACATACAGTCACCAAGACATTAGATGAAGGGGGAGGTGGTTCACACATACTACCTGGACCTCACCAAGGCTTTTGACACCATGCCCCACTCAAGTATTATTGATAAACACACCAATCTGTACATTCACCCATACATCACAGGTTGGGTTGCCAATGGGCTTACACACAGAACCCACATGGTATGACTAGCGGTCTCCAGGTCCAACTCTTGAACAGTCACGACTGGTGTCCCACAGGACTCAGTCCTGGGAGCCCTACTGTTTGGCATATATGTCTCAGAGGTACAGGCAAAAACAGGTGGACTACGGCAAACTATGTCTGGCAATGACTGCGAACTGGGAGCCATGATTGATAGTCCAGCTGACACGGACATCCCTCAAGGGGCCTCACAGAGAACGTCACAGGGTGCCAACAACATGGCCTCCAGCCAAGTGCCACTAACTGCATGGTCATTCCATTGTGGAATTTGCACCCACATATTAACACATAAGTGGCAGTTTAATACAGATGAGGTAATGGGGTATCTGGGGACTAAGGTAGATAGTGATCTCCCCTTTGACAATCATATCTCCACAGTAGTCCTTCTATGTAGGCCATCTGATTACTAAAGGATTCCCATCTAGACATACTGGGGTTATAGTGCCCCTTTACTCATCACTCATCAGTTCCATCATAGGGTATAATAACCCATGTGGGATGTACCTCAGAAGACATGTCTAACAGCTGGGGGGTCCACGAATGTACCTCGCCAAGGGGAATACTGGCCTCCAACATATGGCCTATGCAGCCAGACTGAATAAACTCCTGCTTTACTCAGTGGCATCTCGTTTACCCAGAGATGATCTCCGCTGGCCAACACAGCCATGTCGAACTCAGGCTTGATGGATATGCTCCACCTATGGGAATCCATGTCACAGTGAGCCACACACCGTAGTGAGCTGACCTTACCACAACAATAACCAGAGGATGCTGGAGGGACAGCTTCCTGTTACAGACACTCCCCATACTTTGGAACAATATCCCTAACTACATTACACAGAGCCCCTCACTAACACTCTGCAAGAGAAACCTTGAAGGGTGGATGCAGAACAGTAGATGCACCCCAGGGATCTCGCCATTGGCTCTGCTTCACAGAGTGACAGTTAATGAATCAATGGGGTGGCAAAAGCTGACACACTTTGGCTGGCCTTATGAATGGCCTCTGGCAGTTGGCCAAGTACCTACCTATGAATCTATCCATACAGTATCTGCATATGCTGATAGCTTAATTTACTGTTCAGGTGTTGACTTACATTGTGCCAATGGCTGTTGTGTGTGCAATAGTTGAGGGCTGCCTACGTTGGATGCACACAGTAGACTGCCTATACATGACAATTTACAGGTAGTCTTGTGTGTGTGCCATCCATTTTTACTGTGTGTGCAGGTGGAGAAAGGTGTCAGTCTCTAGGTGCCTACACTATCAGTGTGTGTGCTATATGTTCCCTCTTTGCCAAGGCATGGGCATACTGGGCACACCTCCGTCTGCCTACTGGGGCTGGCTCAGGGTGTTCATGATCTGAGTACCTCTGTGCATGTGGGGCCCTTGGCAATGGCGGTGGGCTGTGAGGGCCTTCACCATTCTGTCCCTGCTGCAGCTGTTTCTGCAGGACCATATTGTGTAGCATGGCACACACTATGAAGATGTGGGCACATGCCTGGAGTGTACTGCAAGGCTCCAACAGATATGTCCAAGCAACGGAACCGTGATTTCAGCATCGCAAACACATGCTCTATAATGATTCTGGTTTGTGCGTTTGCCTCATTATGGCGTTCCTGCATGGGTTTGTGTGCATTTCTGATGGGAGTCATCATCCACGGTTCCAGTGAATAGCCAGCATCCCCCACCAGGTGGCCATTTGGGATGTCCCCCCTGGCAAATAACCAATACAGCTGTGAGGCATGCCAGATGTGGGAGTCGTGATAGCTTCCAGGGCTGCCAGCACACACATCCATGATAATGCCCTGGACATTGCACATGACCTGGCAGTTGCTGGAGGAGTATCCCTTGTGGTTTATGTAGCGCCTACCCTGATCACCAAGTGGTGACTTGATGTGTATGTACGTGCAGTCTATTGCACCCAGTACCTCCGGGTATTCTACCACATGGTGGAAGAGACACATATTGCTGGCCAACTCCTCCTGCATTCGGGGGAAGTATATATGCTCATTGGCATGTGGTAACATGGCATCCAGGAACTGGTGTAGTACCCTGGATGCTGATGCCTGTGAGATCCCCATGATATCCCCAGTTGGTCTTTGAAAGGTACCTGTAGCTAGTATTCTCAGGCTTACACATACCTTCATATCCACTGGGATGGGTTCCCCACTGTTTGTTCTGGCTCTGAGGTGAGGCTGGCACAGCTCCACAAGTTGATGTAGGGTGTCCCTGTCCACCCTGTAAAGCACTACTATCTCCAGATCATGTAGCCCCTGGTAGGTTACCCTGGATCTGAACACTCTCCTCCTCCACTGGTGCCTGAGGTGGTCGTGTGCATCATCCTCCACACCATCTTCAGTCTCCAACACATGCTGGTGGATCAAAGCTATGGCAGCCCCTAACATGTACATAATAAAAGTTCCCTGTCTGTATACACCACTGGTGCCGAGTCTATGGGAATACACAAATGTGTGTGAGGTGCTTTCACACTTTATAGTATTGTGCTATGGATGCTGCTGATGTAAGTGGGTGTGTATGAGCTATTCCAGCTGCTGTGTGTCTTAATTATGGGTTTTGCAATGAGTACTGCAAGTGTGGTACCTTTACTGTGGAGATCTACTTGCCTGCCTTGATTAATCTGTTGCCCTTTAATTCACTTTTAGACCTGGATCCCCTCCCATTATCATGCATGCATCCACCTGCCATCTTTCTTGTTTTGTACTTTCCCTACCCAGTCATGGCAAAATGTGCCTTGTAGCTGATATACTGCATATTGGCTTTGTTCTGCTTTGACACTTTGCTGTTTTCTTTGCAGTACAGCCCCTCCCCTTCCCTGTTCTGCAGGTAGCTGCTTGCAGCCTTGTTAGCTGTTGTCAATGGCCCACTGTAGGCTCCTAGCAAATTAGTTATTTGTAGTCCAATTTCATTGCTGCAGCATTTCCTTATTTCTTTCCTATATCCTTCCTGTTCTGCAGTGCACTCTGCACATACCTGTTTACCGGGTTTACGCACATTTTCATCTCCATTCACATGCATACTCGGTTACCTTGTGTACTCTCAGCTAAGCATAGCTATGGGCAATTTGACACACCCCTATCCTGCAGCTTTACCTAGCTAGGGGCAGACCAGTTTAGCAAGCTCCAATGTGCTTGCAGCAATGGCGACACACCCCTCTCTTGATGTTATCTTTATCTCAAGGGCACACCTCGGTGTTATAATGCTATGCTGTGATGTGCATCCTTACACCAGCGGGGAATCTGCAATTCACTATTACTCCTCTCATTTTCATGGCATTGCCTACTAATTCCTATCTACTGTGCATAACACTGTCACTGCCCCTTAGCAACCCTTGCACCATGAATATGGTGTAGTATGCCTGCCACTGACTATTAAGGGGAAATCGTGATATGTGTTTCATTGCAGTTTTATTCTATATTTTTATATATTCCTTGTGATCCGCTTTGCGCACCACTGCCCTGCGCTTCCACGTCACAATAGTGCAACTATATATATCAAATGTTAGTTTTATACTTTGTACATTTTTTTATGCCAATGGCTATATATTTAGCCATTGGCATATATTAGCAATATAATACATGTGTTTGGTCGGCTGTCATGGCTCCGATTTTATGTTTGCAAAAATGTAAACCGTTTTCTACAGATTACATTTCTGCATGCTAACACTATGCCTGCACCACTTCCTGAATCACTACATACCTTAATTTGCATGCTACACTGTTGTGCATGGGATAATTAGCATACAAGGCTCGGGAGTTGTGCGGGCGTAGCGTACGCAGGTAGTGCACGTGGAAACAGCTCTTACCTGAATCGCTCGGCGGCCATCTTTGGTGTTAGAATGCTGATGCTATGCCTGCACCTGGCGCAAGCTTCATGAATCTCGGGGACTTTTACTGGAAAATTTGCTATAATACTACAAGAGTGATGTTATTATTGTTTGTCAAACATGGTTAAAGAACAATGGCTGGAAACAGACATTCTAACACAAAATCAGGTGGAGGTGTTATGATAGGGATTAAAGATAGCTATGAGACCTGTGATTATTACATGTTCAGTGATAACACCAATACTGTAGACTGTGTAACTGTGACAATAAAGACAACCCTGGAATATATAACAATTTATGGAGTATATAGACCACAAAGTCAAGTGCAGATGACCTAGAGGAATTCATACATTTTTTTGCATGAAATACAGGAGGGAAGAATAATATTAGCTGCAAACTTAAATTTACCAGAAACAGACTGGAATAATATTGATTCTACAACATTAGTAAGGAAATTATTCACAACATATATTCAGGAACAATTGCTTCAGATTGTAAAAAGACCTACTAGGGGGTGACACATACTAGATGTTGTTTGTGTTCCTGAAGAAATTACTGTTACTCCAAGTCAAGTTTTACCACTGCTGATGTGCAGTGATCATGGGATTATAGAGGTTAATTTGTTGCTAGATAATTCTGCCAAACTGAAATCTAAACCGATGCACAGAAGGTTAATTACAGATTATATGGAAGCAAAACAGTCACTATGTTAAAGTAACTGGAGTGAGGTGTTCATTGGAAAAACTGCAGATGGAATGTGGAAAATGTTGAAAGACAAATTGTTTGAGTCCAAAAAAATCAAAAAATGTTTAACATCAGGATCTAGGCATATAATGACAATGGGATATATTTCCATAAGAACAAGATACCTGATTACGATGAAAGACAAAAAATATAAGAAATGGAAGAGAGGTCGAACTACAACTTTGAAAACTGAAATAAACAAGCTGGACAAACAGATTAAGCATAGTGTGAGACAATAAGAACATTTTGAAGAAGATTTATATAAAATTACTGAGCATAATAGAAAACTTTTTTATAGATACATGTGGAAGGAGTAATAACATACACATTGATAAACTGTGTGCAGATTCTAAAATTTATTCACAGACACAACAGATTATAGATATATTTACAAAAGGTTATGCAAAATAGCTTGGCTCCACAAAAGGGGTCATAAATTGTTCTAGTGACATCCAGGTAACCCCAGATACTGGAATCAAATTAGATTACACTGAAAAAGAACTGCGCAAACTGGATCCAAACAAAGCACAGGGAGGACATGGAATTAGTAACAATAACTTAACACTTCAGCAAGAATTTACATTACAATTATATCTGTTATTCATTCACTAGGTCATATAAATACGGTCTATATTAAATTATCGAATGGCACTGATGTTGAACGGCCGAAATATCGAAAGTGCCGTTCACATTACTTGGTTTTGTGGGGGGCTGAGCCCCCCAAACCCCCCACTAATTATATATACCAACTCCGAGATCACACTACAGTCAGGAAAGGGCAAAATTCCCGATCTTCCCTGCACCTCAATCCCACAAACCAGAACTCAATGAATATAGGGAGATTCCTCAAGACTGGAGACATGCTTATTAAACCTGTCTTTAAGGGAAAGGGGAATAGGACAAACCCAGAATCATATAGACCCTTAAGTCTACTTTCATGTTGTAGAAAAATAATGGAGAAGGTAATATTGGATAAGTTATTGTCAGCATTGGATAGGTTGGGACTTGAAACCATATATCAGCATGCATATGTTGAAAATAGATCTACTACCATCTGTAACATGATTTTCTGCAACAATATAATAACAACTATGAACGAAAAATTGTGTTGTGATGTAATTTATATAGGTTTAACTTCAGCCTTTGACAGGGTCATACACAAAACAGTGATCAATAAATTAGTATAGCTACATATTGATGTACTCTTGATAATATGGATAGCTGCATGACTTACAAATAGGATGTGGCAAGTATCATACAGCATCTGGACAGGTGAAATCCTTGGTTACAGTCAGGGTGTCCCACAGGGCTCTGTCCTATGCCCTTACTTGTTTAGATTGTGTCTTTCAGACCTAACTTTTTCATCTGAGGTGTTCTACAGTCTATACGCAGATAACCTGAAATTGGGTAAACTAATTACAGGTGTTCCAGATAAGGCACGTCTGCAAAATAACTTGACTAAATTGACCATTTGGGCACAGGAGAATAATATGCCGATAAATACATTAAAAACTAAGCATATGAGATTTGGGAGACATAAACTGAAAGGTGAATATTTAATACAGCACACAGTGATTGAAACTGTAGACTCATTTAAGGACCTGGGTATATGGGTAGATCCAGCTATGAGTTTTTGTAATCATATCAACCAGTTGGTTAGTGATAATTATAGAACTATAGGTTGAATAAAAAAAATTATAAAGTCTAGGAAGTCAAAAATGATGAAGTCATTGTTTATTAGTTACATTAGACCCAGACTTAAATATGGAATAACTATATGGAAACCCTATAAGAAAACAACCATGAGTAAACTGGAAAGAGTACAGCAGAAATATACCAAGAGCATCCATGGATGTGAAAATTTAAGTTGTTATGAAAGACTAAAATATCTGAACTTGTGCAGTGTCTCTTACAGAGGAGATCTTACTCAGGTATATAGGGAATTTAGAGACAACTACTCTGGGAATGTCTGGGGTTATCAAAAAGAGAATCATTAGACATAGTAGCTGATGCATGGAACAGACTACCAAATAACATTAAAGCAAGTACTAGTTTAGATATGTTTAAAAACAGCATGGACACTTATTATGAAACAAGTGTTTTGGTATATTGGCAAGTTAAAAGGGCATTAATGCCCATGCTTAAAATAGCTGTATACATGTATATTTTAAACCTGTTCCACCTCAACCATTAAATAATCTTGCAATCCAATCTATCCATGAGGTGTTACCAATGTCCTGCACCTTGGTCATCACGTCACTCATAATCTGCAGATGTGTCTAGATAGAGTCACTTTTATTTGGTATCTACAGTATTCCGTTCTGATGAACCCAGAAGTCCCATAATGTGTAGCCAGCAGGTAAGCAAGTGTCATGTGGTTCTGGAGGATCACCATGCGCATCATGGTCATTTCCAAAGTGATGTCTTTTATGGACTCAAAGATACTATTAGCCAATGCGTCCAGCAACTTGGCTAATTTACATAATCCCCAAATAGCTGTAACAAGTCCATATGCAGAAAATATCCCTGCTCCAGTGATTACCCCATCACCTTGATCCATAGCCTTTATGGTCTTTAAGTCTAAATTCTGATGTATGTGTGATGTATCTAAAACCTGCACATTATCCTGAAAATCTGTGTTCAAGTTCCTTTCAATTCTGTGATTTCTAAAACTTATTGGACCAGGTAATTCTTTTAAAATGCCTTATGGCTGGTATTACTATCCTATATGACACATGCCATACCAGTCTGGTGGTATCCATTTATAGACTGCTTCCACATACATAATACATGTGCTTCATAGCATAGTTAGCATGCTAACCCTTAGTAACATGAAGAAAATACCATGCACAATTTAAATTTATTTCTGAGTCTTCAGTCATATTGAGCAGGGTATGAACTTTTAAACCTGCACATTTTCTTTCCCTATTTCTATATGCTACAATGGTAAAATTACACTCATAACTACCTTATTATACCATGATACCTCTGTCTTATAGCAAATTAAACCTTTCCCTGTTGTCCACAGATTCAAATGTTGGGTGTTATTAACACTGATTTCTTCAAAAATTGTATAGCTAGCCTATTGTACTGCTAGCCTATCTCCTTTCTCATTATATAACCTATCAAGCATGATGGCCATATCCTGAAGACTAACTGAAACTGATGATATAGGGATACCTTTCCCTGCTACTGGCATATGGACACAAATCCAGTTGTTGTTGTTGTGTCTTTTGGCTTTTCCCGGTTAGGGGTCACCATAGCGGAACTCCGGTCTGCTAATGATTGGCAGCAGATTTTTACATGCCAAGTTGCCAGCTCTGACGCACAACCTTCAATGAAGGTACGCCCATTCACACATGTCTCCACACAGAAGACGCTCTAGCTGAGAATCAAACGGGACAACGTCTTACTATGAGGCGACAAAGCTACCGCAGCACCACCACCGCAGTACATGGACACAAATCCAGTATTGAGACAAATTAAAATCATGTGTGTAGATAAACCAAAGCTTGGTGAATGTGTTGTAGGTTCGATACCAACCCTCTCATTTCAGCACTTAACAGTCACTTGCAATTTTCAGCTGTAATTCTTTTGCTTGTGATCCAGTTGTCATAATAGGTGAATAAACCATCCTAGAACTTGAAAACAGACAAGCCAAGCAAGAACACTAGAATGAGCCCTACGCTCCACCATCCCAAGTCACTTCTGGGGTATTGGAAAGGCCTCCTTATAGTCCCAGTGTCCTTTCCTGTGTCTTTTTTACATTTAGACCTTCCAACCCCCACTCCTCCCCTTTTCCTGTGCAAAGCTGGGGGCTGTCATCTAAAAGTTTGCATTTTGAAAAATCATGCTGGCAAATTATTCAACAATCCAGAGTTGGTAATATGTTCTGTGTCACAATCTGCAAATTACAAAAAAGTAGTATCACTTTCTTGAGTTTACATCTGTACTTTTAACAAGCATTAGTTGATCAAAATGCACAATGTTAACTTTCCTGTCCCTGTGATTCTTATCACTTCTCTTGATTTGCTAGACCAGAGGTCCTACGGGTTTGCCCATAATGTATGTTTGTTCTCAGCTTGAAGCAAAACAACCCCAAGCACAAATCATTTCAGCATAACTTCTCAACCCTGTTTTAGCTGTACAGTGTCAGCTGGGTCTCCTAGTATCTTGTGCATTTTGCCTGGATGGAATAAACTCATGTTGTTGATAAATTCCAACAAAGTCTGTAACCAAGTCTGGTGATGTGTTATAGTGAAATAGGAAGGCTCTGACCCCAGACATGGGTCAAAGGGAAAATTCAGTGACATTTTTCTTCCTGTCATTAACTCAAAAAGTGAGATTCCTGATTTGCAGGCAAGACAGCTGGTAAATGAATGACCCACTTAGGTCCTTTCTCTAGATAAGTTTTAGTACATCTTTTCTTAATGGTTCTATTCATTCTTTCTACCATTCTATTAGACTGTGGGTGATACGGAACATGAAAATGGTGGCATGGACTTGTGAAATGAGTATCATTATCGGATTAAATGATCTGAAGCCACCCCTAATGTGAAAAATATAGTTCCATAATGCCGATGTTGTAGTTTTTGCTGTTATATCATTGGTGGGAATACTCTCCACCAACTTAGTGAAAGTGTCCACTACTACCAACAAGTAGTGATAGCCCCCTTTTACTGGGGGAAGAGGTCCTGTACAATCTATCTGTTCAGTGTGTCATACTTACTCTTTGTAACCGAGGTTTCTGTGATGTAGGTTTTGTCTGCAGACATATTATGCATCCCTCCTGTACTTCCTTGCACATCCTTTTTAGCTGATGATTCCTAAACTTATGCATTATGATAGGCCAAATTTTCTGAGAGCCTAAATGGCCCAGCAACTGATGGTTGTACTTAATTAACTGCTTAGCAAATGATTTTGGTAAAAATAACGTCTTTTGGCTTTTCCCAGTTAGGGGTCACCACAGCAGATCACCAGTCCACTTATGATTGGCAGTGGATTTTTACAGTGTCGAGTTGTCAGCCCAGCACCCAACCTTCAAAGAAGGAACACCCACTCACGCATGCACCTACCTGCATGTCTTTAAAGTTCACTCAGCCAGGGGGGGGACATACAGATTCTGCACAGAAGGCGCTCCAGCCAAGAATCAAACCGGAGAGCCTCTTGCTGTGAGGCACCAACACTAACTGCTGCACCACCGCGGCATGAGATTACTTTGGTATGTATGGCTAATGCCATCCTACTCTAGGAACTGAACTAGCAACCTCACATTGCGCTAGCTCATCAGCATCTCTCTGCATTTTCTGAATCTTCACTAAATCTGCTTTACCTTTTGAGCTCTCCTGGCTTACATCTGTGATACCTCCTACTTTGTTCTCCTCATATTGTTCTGGATATAAAGGAACTGCCTCTTTGGCATCATCAGCTATGGAATTGGTAAGAAAATAAAGATTACAACCTTTTGCCTGATGTGTCTTACCTTGCAAATGCTCCATTTATTTCCATTTTTCTACCCTAAAACATTTCATTCCTTCAAAACATCTGCATGCTGTAAAGGTTTAAATTTATTGTCTACAAATCCCCTTCTGGCCTAAATTTCTAAATAGATGATGAGAGCTGTTACTGACTGTCTCCATACTGTTTTATAGCATATAAACTAGATTCCAACTCAGCTTGTTGGGCTGACAGATGCCCAGAAAGCTTGATCATAAGGGTCTCTGATTCTGTAGTGTTTGTGTAAATTGCAAATTCTGTGTAGCATATACCTTCTTCATAAAATCTTGACCCGTCTACATACACACTTCTACCATGTGCACTGAAATTATATGAAAAAGGTGAATATGGAATTCTGTCCATCTGTTCCCTTGAGAGTTGTTATTTCTGCACATCTCATTCATAGCCAGAAAAGCAATCTTTTCCCTTCTACCAAACTGCTTTTTTCCTGAAACTGTGTGCATAAAATGAAGACACAGGCCTGTTCTGCTATACTTATTCTACCTTATGTCTAACTGCTTTTAAGTGTAAAGCCTCAATCTTACACTTACTTATGAACCTAAAGGCAACCAGATAATTTTGAATCTGTTCCATCTCTATCCTGGTGTCTGTCTCCTAGTTTTTCATTCTGTCTTGCCTCGATCTCAACATGGCACCCTCAACTTACTTTCTTTGAGAAGACTGACTGAAGTGTTCATTGAGTTGATACATTTTTTCCCCAACATTCTTTGATCTCCCTCCCATCCTTGCTCAGCCTAGCAGCTTCTGTTCCTTCCCTCCTTATTTCTTCAATGTACCTAAAAACTTTTAAACTTAAATAAAACTTTGTTTTATGTCCAGCATTTCAACATCACTGCCTTCAAAAGACTAAATAAACACAGCAAAACAATCTTGACATATAATAAGTTTAATAACTACATAATATAATAATTAAAACAATTACATCAGTAATTAATGATGTATCTATTGTTAAGATTAATATTGAATGCAAAACTATAATCTATCCCCAGGATTCAATAAGCTAATTCTCTGTGTAGGAACAGTGTAGCCACTCCTGCACTGAATATGGCTGCTGAGCGATCCAGTAAACTACTGTTTTGATGTGCAAATGTGGGGAAATTTGCTGAATCACAAAAATCTTCTAAGTGCCAAACTGCAACTAACTGTGTAGGTGCTATAACACGATTGTGTAAGTAGGAGGAGCAACAGACATGAAGAGTGTGTGTCATGTATGGTGTAAGTCATGTATGGTGTAAGCACACTGGAGGCCTATGGCGGCCAGATAAACTAAGCAAAGCACACCTAAGCAAGGGGGTGTGTCTGAGGCTGTATTGACTTATCCCATGAAATGAAGAGTGTGTTCAATCCAGGAAGGGCCATTTCTTCATGTTTACATTAGCTAAACATGTAAGCATGACACACACCGGGTCTAAAACAAAACAAAAAAAAAAAACCCTGGAGATAGCAGGGCTGTTTACATTTGGGCACCAGGTTTGGGCGACATGCCTCGGGGCTTAAAAGGGGTGAAAATGGGAAGGAAAAAAAAGGAAAATAGCAGAATAAATGCAACCAAGAAGAAATTACATAGCCAGCAGGTGGAATGCATCATAGTCAGCCAATCATACAGGCAGCATCTGCAGCACAACAGTATAAACTATGGAAACACCTTACAGTCTGTTTTTCCTCACAAATTCTGCACCATTGGTGTACACATGCGGGGGAATTTTAACTGAAAAAATGTTAGGGGCTGCCATTGCTTTGATCCATCAGTATGTGCTAGAGGCTAAGGGCAGAGAGAAGGATAATGCTGACAACTGCCACAGACAGAGGAGGAGGAGGAGAAGAGTGTTCAGACCAAGGGTAACTTACCAGGGGCTAGACCTAGAACCAACAGAGAGGAACCCCTCACAGTGGATACCAAGGCATGTGTAGCCTTAAGAATTCTAGCTACAGGTACTTTCCAAAGACCTACTGGGGACATCATGGGGGTCTCACAGGCATCTGTATCCAGGGTACTCCACCAGTTCCTGAATGCCATGCTAACACATGCTGGCAAGCACATTTACTTCCCCAACACCCATGAGGAGAGAACCAGCAATATGCGTCTCTTCCACCATGTAACAGAATACCCAGAGGTACTGGGTGTGATAGACTGCGCGCACATCCACATCAAAACACCACCTGGTGAATAGGGTAAGGTCTACATAAACAGCAAGGGAGTCCCCTCCGTTAACTGCCAGGTCTTGTGCAATGCCTAGAGCATTATCATGAATGTGTATGCTGACAGCCCTGGAAGCTATCACAACTCGCACATCTGGCATTCGTCACAGCTGTACCAGGCATTTGCCAGTGGGGGCATCATGTATGGCCATCTGGTGGGGAATGCTGGCTATGCACTGGAGCCATGGATGATGACACCCATCAGAAATGCACACACACTCACACAAGAACACTATAATGAGGCACATGCACAAACCAGGATCATTATAGAAGTGTGTTTCGGGTGCTCAAGTCATGGTTTTGCTGCCTTGACATATCTGGTGGAGCCTTGCAGTACTCTCTAGCCACATGTGCACACATGTTCATAGTATGTGCCATGCTACACAATATGATCCTGCAGAAACAGCTGCAGCAAGAACAGCAAGGGAAGAGCCACACAGCCCACCACCATTGCCAAGATCCCCACAGGCACAGAGGGATTCAGAGGAAGAGGCTCCTGATCTAGCGTGCCCAGTATGCTCTGGCCTTGGCAAAGAGGCAATGCATAGCACACACACTGACACTGTAGGGACCCCAGGGACTGAGACCTTTCTCTGACTTGCACACACAGTAAAGTATATGATACACTCATCACATTACCTGTAACCTACCATGTATAGGCAGTGTACTGTGTGCATCCAACATAGGCGGCCCTCAAGCACCGTCCTCACAACTGCTGCAGGCACAAGGTAAGTCAGTCTTCTTAACAATAAATGACTGGAGTAGTATGTTTTGCTAGCTTATCTATGGTAATGCTGCATGCATGCAAGGGAATGGGGTGGCCTACTGGGATAGCAGCACACAACTGACAGCTATGTAGGACACCAGGAAATGTCTGGCCAAAACTGGCCTTCACAGTCAATGCAGTAGTACTCAAGGTGGCAAATCCCACTGCACTATATGTGTGGGGATAACTAACTGGGGGGGGGGGTCATAGGTCCCAGGCATGGATGTCAGTGTGGGGTTCCCATACCCACCCTTCACACACACACAGCAAGTCAGCTGTAGAAAACCAGAGAGAAATGTCTGGTAAAGGCACACAAATGGAAGCAATGTTGCATTACCCCCCCCTACAGACTCACACAGTGATAGCACAGCAGGACTCGCAGTTACAGTAAGGCTATGAAGGCTAAGAAGTCTGAAACTCAAATGTATGCCATTACAGTTTGACCTGTGCTCTTTACTAATATGCCTCTATTCACCAAGACAGGGCACAATAGTATGGTAAATGGAACCAAAATGTGAAGCAAATATCAGCACAGTCTGTGCAAATGTGTACAGCTGGCATGTGTGCCCCTCCATATACCCACAGAAATGCAGTAACATGTATGTTTGCAGGGAAATAGCAGCATAGCACACATTGGCAGGGCTATACCAATACACATGTGAACATGTTGCCTGTCCACAATATGCAGGGGTCAATCATCTATGTGTATGTGTGGTTAATACTGTCAGGATCTGGCCAGCATACTCTCCTGACAGTCGTCTTGTAGTGCCATAGGTACAGTGCTGGCTTTGACAGAGCCATGTGCAGATAACTGCAGTGCCAACTGTTATGCATGTCAGTGACACCCACTGCTTTGCCACTGACATACCTGGAAGTCACAATGCTATGTGGAATATACTACATATATAATGGACATCTTGAAGGATGTGTAGCCAAGGTGCTAAAACTTTTGTGAACATAAGTGCTTTTTGGTACTGTTGCCAGTCGTTATTCTCAATAATCCTTTTTCTTATGTTTGCTTTTACATATAGTGGACATGCCTGCACAGTAGAATGCTCTCTGTACCCACACCCATAACTCCCAACCTCTGACAGCAAGATGTCTGGACAAGAGTAGAAATAAAAGTGGAACAAAGGCACAATGGTAGGCATGTGTTGTAAATATTGTGCTTACATACTAAGAAAGTTGGTAGAGTGAGGGGTTTGCAGTATCAGGAATTTTCTGAAGGTTATGTAATCTGAAACAGTAATGTCTGTCATTATTTTGTAACATCACTCTTCAATTATATGTAACTAACTTGGCATAAAAACACATGTTTACGTAGGCAGGATGAAACCTCTAGCCAAACACCTTGACAACCTGCCAAAAAATGTACAGGTGAGAGGTATGGCCACACACGGATATGACATCTCAGGTTAGAAAGATACCACAGAAGCAGGAGATCCCCAGCCAGTACATCACCAGGTTGCTGGACTGTTTACACAGCATGTCATCACTCAACTGGCTGTAGCCACACCTCACAAATGGCCTTGTTGGGCAAGAATGTACATAGCTGCCATCATAACATTGGTCTATGCATCATACAACTAGTATTCCTCTGGTAAAGCACTGTGATGGTCTGAGGATGTCTGGCACTAGGTAATGACACAATACATTGCAGTGTCAGACTACAGATATGTCAGAAAATGTCTGCTGAACAAACCCAGCACCCTGAGGAAAGTCCTGTGTACTCCTGAGAGGTATGGCTGTAGTACACAAAACCCTGGACTGGAGTACACCTATCTCTGGAATGGAGTACACCTATTTCTTGAATGGAGTCCCACTCTAACTGTAGAAGGTCACACTGGGCATGCTTCTACACTTAGAGAATCACAGGACATGTTGGAACCCACATCGGAATATATGATGGTATTGAGTATATATGTCTGTGCATACAGACAGCTATGTACACCTTAACTGCCCCCCCCCCCACACACACACATCAGACAGGATTGACCTCAGCTAGCTGTAGGTGGCCCACATTTGACATATCTGAATCTGCTGCATGAGATAAATATATATATATATATATATATATATATATATATATATATATATATATATATATATATATATATATATATATAAGTATATACATATATATATATATATATATATATATATATATATATATATATATATATATGGGCAACAAATATATATATCAAGCATACACACACATAGATGTGGGGAAGTGAGAGACAGACAGTGATAGAGAGGGAGACACAGGGGGACACAGACAGAGTGAGTCACACAACAGAGTGAGTACCTGAATGGCATATGGTAATGTCCTACTGTGGACAGCGGCATACCAGTTGTAAACAGTTGCACATGCCAGCATAAAAGGTGAGCCCCTTTGTGTAATACTATTGAGGTTGGGTTTATAATATCACATCACCTGCGTGTGTCTGTGTGTGTGTATGTGTGTGTGTGTGTGTGTGTGTGTGTGTGTGTGTGTGTGTGTGTGTGTGTGTGTGTGTGTATGTGTCCATAGATCTAAGTATTAGGAGACTGTTCAGACTCAGTGCACTTCAAATTGCACTACTTCACAAGATCTGCTGCTGTCATTCACCTTAGAAGTGCTATTGGACACCTATCACCCCTATAAGCTCTGTAGCTCATGTGATAACTGTGCAGTACAAATAACTAGCTAGGTAGGAGTTCAAATCTGAATACTGGCAAGTGTGTGTGTATGTGCATGTGTGCGAGAGTGAGTGTGTGTTTGTTTGTAGGTGAAACAGTTTTAGGCCATTCATACCTACAACACTTCCCAGTGCCCCACCACTTTATCAGTCTTGTTGATGTCATTCCCTTATCAGCACCTTTGGCCAGTTGTTTGCCCAGTAAGAAATCACAAGCTAGGCAGGGATTCTAATCTCAGATCCGACAAATATGTATGTGTGTGTGTGTGTGTGTGTGTGTGTGTGTGTGTGTGTGTGTGTGTGTGTGTGTGTGTGTGTGTGTGTGTGTGTGTTTGTAGGAAGAAGTATTTTGATAAGTTTTCCACCCAGTGCCCCACTTTATCAGTCCTGCTGATGTCATTCCCCTTATCAGCACCTTTGGCCAGTTGTCAGCCCAGTAAGCTCTGTAGCGCATATGATAACTGTATAACACTATAGTACAAATCACTAAATAGGCAGGGTTATACTCTCAGAGCCGACAGATGTGTGTGTATATAAGTAAGTATGTATGTTTGTAAGACAAAGTATTTTGATAAGTTTCCTACCTATTGCCCAGGCAGGGGTTCTAATCTCAATACTGGCAAGTAAGTGTGTGTGTGTGTGTGTAAGACTATAGTACAAATCACTAGATAGGCAGGAGTTCTAATCTCAATATTGGCAAGTGTGTGTGTGTGTGTAACACTATTGTACAAATCACCAGATAGGCAGGGGTTCTAATCACAATACTGCCAAGTAAGTGTATGTGTGTGTGTATGTATGTGTGTGTGTGTATACCACCCTGTACACTTCCAATCACCCTACTTTACAAGGCCTGCTGATGTCATTCACATTAGAAGTATGTTGGTACAAAGTGAATTCATATAAGTTCTGTGGTGCATCTAATAACTGTGTAACACTATAGTGGACATAACTAGATAAGTAGGTGTTCTAATCTCAATATTGGCAGTTGTGTGTGTGTGTGTGTGTGTGTGTGTGTGTGTGTGTGTGTGTGTCTGTTTGGGTTGAGAATCATATTGTGTGTGGGTTATACCATTCTGAGTTATGTACCACCCTGTACACTTCCCATAACCCTAATTTACAAGGCCCACTGATGTCATTCACCTTAGATATACCTTGGGACAAGGTGAAGTCATATAAGCTACGTGGTGCATCTGATAACTGTATAACACTATAGTGAACATAACTAGATAGGTATGGGGTTCTAATCTCAATACTGTCAATTGTGTGTGTTTGGGTTGAGAATCATATCATGTGTGGGTTATACCATTTTGAGTTGTGTACCACCCTGTACACTTCCCATCACTCTACTTTACAAGGCCTGCTGATGTCATTCACCTATGAAGTACCTTGGGACAAGGTGAATTCATATAAGCTCCGTGGTGCTTCTGATAACTGTGTAACACTATAGTAGACATAACTAGACAGGTAGGGTTTCTAATCTCAATACTGGCAAATGTGTCTGGGTGAGACTCATATCCTGTATGGGTTATACCATTTTGATGTGTGTACCATCCATGCCTGTTTACCTCCTCTCAATGGCATTACTTTATATAGCATGTTAATGGCATCTACCTCACATGCAGCATGTAAAACCATTGCACATGCCATTCCAGTCATCTATAAAGATGTCTATGGAATATCTAGATGTTTGCAACCCATATGTGGTTTGTGTCCCCTAACAATGGCCATGCATGTGATATTGTTGCCAAATAAATCACAGTTAGTGTACTGACACACATGCCAGCATCAGGTATCTGACCTGACTGAAACATCATGTTGATAAAATGTCTGTTAACCTATCACTTATCCAGGCTTATAGGAGCAATAGATGACTCCACTTGTTATTTCTGGTGGGTTATTTCACCATTTATGAAGGCATTTACACAACATTACGTGTTGTAAGAGGTAGTGGGTTATGTCTCATGCATATAATCTTTGTGGGGCATGTCATGTGTATGTAGCACTATAGTACATTAAAGTGCATATGTAGATTTATGACTCTGTCCATTGCCAACTGTGTTTATGTTACTGTAGGCACATCCCCTGTGTGTGTTTGAAGGGGTATCCTATAGATGGGCTGTGCAAAGGTGCTGTGTGCATCTGGAGGTGACCTGCCTGTGATACAGATGTGTGTATATGTATACACACAGTCACACCATGTGGCTGCCCTACACAGGGGTATGTTGGACAGCTGTGGACCATACATGGCAGGGTGTCCAGTTCACCGTCTCCAGCCATGGACACGTGACCTGGTCCTGCCATGGGTCTCATTGGCACCACCAGGCCCAAGGCCAGATGCAGTACTGCTTCCTGATGGTGACTGCTGTCTGCTGGATTCATGTCCCTGATGTGACTGGCCAGGACCATGTGCTCATCGCCTGCTCCATTGTGATGTGGACAGCAACCCCCCCACTTTGGTAGTGCTGGTGTCACTGCCACTACGGGAGTGTAAAGGTAGACTCTCATCTGATGTTGGTGCTGACCTACATCCATGTGGCCGATGCCCATCTCCCACCACATGCTCTAGCACAGACATGTCATGGTCAAGGATTGCCAAGGTCTCACCCCACAGCCTATTTATGACCTCAGTATTTTGGCATGTGGCCTCAACAAGATCATGTATGTTGCCATGTAAATCAGGAAGAGTTGCATCCACCACACTGAGTATTTGGTGTTGCATTCACTACATGCCTGTGCATCCATGACAGCCTGAAACATGCATCTGGTGACACCTGCTGTGACATGTGTGAGCAGCTTGACGAGCAGCAGTCCTCCTGTGAGCACCCCATCCATCTGCCTGTGTGGGACCTCGCCTGCACTCTGGCTATGGGCAGAGTCTACAGTCACACCTGCCATAGTCACTGCACTAGCCTGTTCCATGCCACTACCTGCCAACTGTCCATCATCTGTGGCTGCTGGGGATGGGGCATGTGTGGGCATTGTGACTGTGTGTGGGGACATTGTGAATGACTGTGATATTCCAACTGATGGCACAGATTCAGCCCCTGACAACATAATCTGTGCCTGAATATGACCATCATCATTGCCAGAGTCTGCAGAGATACTGACATCAGATACTGAGCGGGAAGGAACACAACCACCATGACCACCTGTGGGGGAAATACAACATAAGTCAATTAATACCTGCACTATAGCATTTGCTGCTACACACACACACACACATACAGGTGAGGTGGCAGAC
Organism: Protopterus annectens; assembly: GCF_019279795.1. Taxonomy (NCBI): domain Eukaryota; kingdom Metazoa; phylum Chordata; order Ceratodontiformes; family Protopteridae; genus Protopterus; species Protopterus annectens. Next base: position 113,056,795 of record NC_056747.1, on the reverse strand, counting down.
AGGCATTATACAGACCTCACAACAGCCAACTGGTGACAGTCACAATACAGTCAGACTACTACATACACACCCTGGACAGGCCCTCAACATAATGCAGTGCAGCCCTTTCCACTTCCTGTTACAACTTATATACACCTCTCTGGTATGTGAGTAGTGTTAGTAGGTGATGGGCCTTCAAGTAGCACACACTGCACCCATGTACACATAATTGCTGCTCACCTGTATCGCACAGTGGCAACTCATGCAGAATATACCTCTCCACTGTGTAGAGTGTTGCTGAATGTCTACATCTGTGGCTCATATTTCTGGTCTGTTCATCATAAATCCTGTATTTGTCTGACATATTACGGGGATGATATGAGGACTGGTGTCACTATTTAGTGACATATTTTGAGTCTCACACTTCAAAACCTGCAGTACATGTATTTTACAACAGAACCGGTTATACTAACAACCTTCTAAGCTTACAGTGGATATTATAAGTGTAGACACCCCTGTTAACGTGGCATGCTTGTCTGATATATAACATGAGACCACAGAAATCATGTGATAACATTTCCTACTTTTAATGTGACCTATAACCTGTGCAATCCAATTTATGAACAAACACATTGGTTAGGGGTAACATGTGGAACTTGAAATACATACAGTAGGCTGTGTGCATGACTGTGCACACCCTTAAACTAATACTTTGTTAAAGTACCTTTTAATTTCATAACAGCAGTGAGTCCTCTTGGGAAGGTGTGTATCAGCATGGCACATCTCGACTTAGCAATATTTGTACACTCTCCCTTGCAGAAGCCTTCTAACTCTGTCAGATTGCAAAGGCATCACTTCTGCACAGGTCTCTTCAGGGGACTCCACATATTGTGTATTGGATGTATGTGTGGACCATGGCTGGGCCATTCCAAAACATTGATTGTCTTTTGGTGAATGCATTCTTTTATGGATTTTGATGTATGGTATGGATCAGTGTTGTGTGGAAAAGTGTAAGTCCTCTCCACCCACAACTTTCTAGCAGACACATGATGATTTTGGGCCAAAAGGGACTGGTATTATCCCCTTCACCTTGGCTACAGGACCACTTCCAGCTTATGAAGAGTAACCCCAAAGCAGGACACTGCCATCACCATGCTTCACCATGGGGATGGTGTTCTTTTGGTGATACACAGTGTTGTTCTTGTGCCAAACAAACCTCTTGGTATTGTGGCCAGAAAACACAACCTCGGTCTCATTATGCCATAACACATTTCCCCATGTTATTGGGGGACCTGATATATTTTTCTTGAGAAATTCACCAGACCTGGATGTTGTTCTGTGTGTGAGAAGGCTTCCATCTTTCAAATCTACCCCATAGGCCAGATATGTGGAGAATGTGGGAGATTGTTGTCACATATAGTACACAACTGGTACTTGCCAGTGATTCCTGCAACTCCTGTAGTGTTGCTGTAGGTCCCCTGGCCACCTCCCTGACCAGTTTAGGTCTTGTCTTTTCCACAACTTTGGCGGGATGTACAGTTCTTTGCAATTTCACTGTTGCCCCATATTTCCACCACCATTTCATGACTGTCTTCACTGCATTCCATGGTATATGCAATGCTGTGGAAATGTGTGTGTACCCTTCTCTGGGCTGATACCTTCTACAAATGAGATCCCTTTGCTGCTTTGTAAGCTGTATGTGAACTATGGCTGTTGCTGTAGCAGGCAACTGAGTACATTTAGAATAATCCTGGTAGGACAGCTGACCGTTATTTGCTGTTAATCAAAGAGTCTCTGTAATTGATGGCAGGTGTGTACCCAAGAAGATGTAATGATGTTATAATGTTAAAAGCTGCTTCAACACATTATTAGCTTCAGGCTGTGCACATGTATTAATTTAACTTCTTGTAAGTTTTTTATGTGTCATAATTGTTCTCCTAACAGATTTGTTTGTTTTCCAATTGAATTGTACGGGTCACATGAAAAGTTGGAAGGGATCAGAAATGTGTTATTGTGCTCTAATTTTTGTATTTCACAAATACCTGGCATTTTAACAGGTGTGTATACGCCATTTATATGCACTACATAACACTAATTTATAAAATATGTCCCTAGTTTTGGGTCTTTATCCCCCCATTTTGTCAGTCTTTGTCCAGATTTCTTGCAATGACAGGTTGTGAGGTATGCTACAGATATGTGACACCTCCTGCAAATAGGCCACTGTGATGACCGCTGTGATGCAATGCAGTTAACCCCACCACAAGTGAACATACAGGTATTGCGGAATAGCTGAGAGTAACAGTTGTGTGCATGGTCACACGCATGACCTTAACGTGCCTGGGGTACTGGTGAGCCACAACAGGAAAATCCCTTACAAACTGGCATCAAGCTGCTGTCCCACATGCAGAACAGAGGGACCTATGTAGTTGTGGGGGAGAGGTATTGTCAGCAGACTCATATTTGGCATTGGTACAAGATGAATGCTAGGTGTCTGCACAGGTACAATACAAGCTATGATAGTACACAATTTGCTGTCCCTCACCATAGATGTGCACTTGTGTGCATTACTAAATCCCACCCACAAATGCAGTTTGAACTGACATATGCATCTAGATACTCTATTCAAGACAGTATGACTGCTACATGATTAAATTGATGTGCACTGTGGCCTTACCTGGATGCTCCTTGCCTATTGCCTGGGTGCCACCCACCTCCACGACTGGTGTTTTGTGTGTTGGGTGCTGTGTGGGGGCTGCCCCAAGGTTGGCAAGGAGCTCCTCTGTTGCCATAAATGGGGCCTTTGTGGCTGGACCCCACCTGTAGCAGTATGGTCCCTGGCCATGGCAGCAGCCCTTTGCTGGGCAAGATGTATCAGGTCAGTTGCCCGATGTCTGACCTGACCATATGTGTGGCCATGGTGGCCCAAGGTGTTCAGTCTGTGGACCAGGTTGTCCCACTGGGCGATCCGGTCCCGCCGATTTTGTAGGCTCCAGCCGAACAGCACCGCATGGTGCTGCATTATTGCTTCAGTAATAGCTGCATTCTCCTCTGCAGTGTATGCTGGCTGATGCTGCATGCCACCTGGAAGACATAAACAAGGAAACACATCACAGGACCTCAGACATTGCCCAGAGTTATTTACAGAGCCCCACATCAATATTGCTTATCATTAGCCACCCCTTACAATCACATCATACCCCTGTCATCTATCAGCACAGTATGAATCTGCATTGCACTCCTGGTCCTGATGTGTAATGTTCCCCACCAGTGAGGGACAGTACATTGCATAAACAACCATTCATCATTCACGTTTGTGTAGAGGGATGACAGTGGCCATCTTCCTTGCAGATGGGATGTCAATGGTGCTCAGGCTTTGCTTGCATACAGTGTGTAATGGAGCTGGAAGCATATGCCTGAGTTCATGTACGATGCAGACAGGAATGTTCTCAGGTCCCATGGAGACTTGCTTTTGTTGACTTTGATTAGGCAGTATGCACCTGCTGCCTGATGATGAGGGGAGGGGTGTGGGTGCGGTGCATATCCACCTACACTGATGGTGAGCCAGGGAGGTGATGTTTGCCCTAAACCTGTCTGCAGCAGTTTGGCTATAGCTATGGTGTGTGTGTGTGTATGTGGTATGATTGATCAGCATTACAGGGTGGGTTGGGTTGTTGCTTCTGAGTTTACATACATATGTGAAGACAGCCTTGTGATTGCCCTTGGTGGATGTCTCCAATTTGTACTCATAGTTAGCCTTACAGTAATCCATCTGTGACCTTATATGCTTGTTCAGACAAAAGTTGACTTACTGCCAAGTTGGTGCCTGCGCCTACTCTGACCTGTACAGCCAAAATAGCAACCAATTATGTGGTTTGTGTATTGCTGCTGTCTAGCAAAGGGGATTACTCTACTTTGGTGGAGACATGTTTTACAGGTAAGGTATTGCTGAGTTCATACAGCTATGTTGGTGGTCATATGGCTGTTTGTAGTAGGCATGAACACAAGGTCATAACACAATTGGACACCTCGCCAATTTCAACCTGATAATCATGCTTATTCTAGTACCCATGTCTGTGTCAGGGCAATGCAACAACCATTACCTATAGAAATCTAACTCTGTTGGATGCACAGAAACTGAGATTACACACATGTACCACATGTACAGCTTATTTACCTGACATTTTGCATCCCATGTCTGTTATGAGGCAGCCAGGGACACCTACTCATATATAGATGTGCACAGGTAGTACCTGATATACATTTTTGTCCTATGTCAGTATGGCACACTGTATTTACACTCTTGCTGCTCAGTCATTCCTGTCAACCTGTTAGACAAGGACATCTAGAGGACACAACACATACATGGGGGCAATGGGCAAAAATTAGTGACACTTTCTTAATATTGCTGTAACACACTTAAGTAATGTGATAGCACAGTAGCCTTTGAATTCACAGACATACCCTGGAAGATGTCCGACGCTCAAATGGCAGGAAGAGAGGAGAAAGGCTAGGAGTGTGGTAATGAGTGTAGGAACTTTTAATGTTGGCAGTAAGACTGGTATGGGGGCAGAGCTAGTGGATATGATGGACAGAAGAGAGGTTGATATATTGTGTGTGCAAGAGACCAGATGGAAGGGGCATAAGGCTAGGTGTATCAGAGTTGGGTCCAAATAGTTCTATCATGGTGTGGATGGAAGGAGAAATGGTGTAGGGGTTATCCTGAAGGAACAGTACAGCAAGAGTGTTTTTGGAGGTGAAAAGAGTGTCAGATAGAGTGATGTTAATGAAGCTGGAAATTGATGGTATAATGATGACTTTTGTTAGTGCATATGCTCCACTAGTTGCGTGTGCGATGGATGAGACAGAAAAATTTTGGAGTGAGTTGGATGAAGTGGTGATGACTGTACCCAAGGTTGATGAGTGGTGATTGGAGCAGATTTCAATGGGCATGTTGGTGAAGGGAACAGTGGGGATGCGGAAGTGATGGGTAGATATGGTGTTAAGCAAAGGAATGCAGAAGATGAAATGGTGGTGGAAGGATGGACATGGCTGTGTTGAATACATATTTTAACAAGACAGAGGAGCATAAAGTGACATACAAGAGTGGAGGAAGATGTGCACAGGCGGATTATCTCCTATGCTGGTGGGCCTATTTGAAGGAGATTTGAGACTGTAAAGTGGTGACAGGGGAAAGTGTAGTTAGGCAGCATGGAATGTTGGTCTGTGGGATGCCGTTGATGATCAAGAAGAGGAGGAGTGTGAGTCAAATGGTGGAAACTGAAAAAGGGTGATTGTGAGGTTGAGTTCATGGAATAGTTAAGAGAGGCAGTGGGTGGTAGTGAAGAGTTACTGAATATCTGGGTAACTACAGCACAGCTAATAAGGGAGATGACTAGAAAGGTGCTTGGTGTGACATCTGGACAGAGGAAGGAGGACAAGGAAACTTGGTGGTGGAATGAGGAAGTACAGGGGAGTATACAGAGAAAGAGGCTGGCGAAGAAGAAGTGGGATTGTCAGAGAGATGAAGAAAGTAGACAGGACTATAAGGAGATGAGGAGTATGGCAAAAAGAGAGGTGGCAAAGGCTAAGGATATGGCATATGGAAAGTTGTATGAAAGGTTGGACACTAAGGAGGGAGAAAAGAATCTGTACTTATTGGCTAGACAGAAGGACTGAGCTGGGAAAGATGTGCAGCAGATAAGGGTGATAAAGGATAATGAGGGAAACATACTCACAAGCAAAGAGAGCATATTGAGCAGATGTAAAGAGTACTTTGAGGGGCTGTTGAATGAAGAGAATGAAAGAGAGAGATAAGGTTGGATGATGTGGGTATGGTGAATCAGGAAGTGCAATGGATTAGCAAGAAGGAAGTAAGGATAGCTACGAAGAGGATAAAGAAAGGAAAGGCCAGATGACATACCTGTGGAATCAATGAGATGTTTAGGAGAAATGGCAGTGTTCTTTTTAACCAGATTGTTTAATGTAATCTTGGAAAGTGAGAGGATCTGTGAGGGTGGAGAAAAAGTGCTTGCGTACAGATTATAAGAATAAGGGTGATGTGCAGAGCTGTAGTAACTACAGTGGGATAACATTGATTAGTCACAGCATGAAGTTATGGGAAAGAGTAGTGGAACCTAGGTTAAGAAGGGAGGTGAGGATTAGTGATCAGCAGTATGGTTTCATGCCAGGAAAGAGCAGTACAGATGTGATGTTTGCTCTGAGAGTGTTGCTGGAGAAGTACGGAGAAGGTCGGAAGGAGTTGCATTGTGTCTTTGTGGAGTTAGAGAAAGCATATGGCAGGGTGCCTAGAGAGGAGTTGTGATAATGTATGAGGAAACCAGGAGTGGCGTAGGAATCTGTAAGAGTGCTACAAGATGTGTACAAGGGTGGTGTGACAGTGATGAGTTCTGCGGTGGGAGTGACAGGTGCATTTAAGGTGGAGGTGGGATTACATCAGGGATCAGCTCTGAGCCCTTTCTTATTTGTAGTGGTGATGGACAGGTTGACAGACAAGACCAGACAGGAGTCACCATTGACTGTGATGTTTGCAGATGACATTGTGATCTGTAGTGAGAGTAGGGAACAGGTTGTGGAGACACTGGAGAGGTGGATATATGCTCTAGAGAGCAGAGGAATGATGGTCAGCACGTCTAAGACAGAATATATGTGTGTGAATGGGAGGGAGGAGAGAGGAATGGTGAGGATGTAGGGAGTAGAGTTTGCAAAGGTGGATGAGTTTAAATACTTGGGATCAACAGTTCAGGGTAATGATGAGTGTGGGAGAGAGGTGAAGAAGAGAGTACAGGCAGGATTGGGAGGGTGTAGAAGAGTGTCAGGAGTGATTTGTGACAGATGAGTACCATTAAGACTGAGAGGGAAATTCTACAAGATGGTAGTGAGACCAGCTATGTTATATGGGTTGGAGACAGTGGCATTGACAAAATGGCAGGAGTCAGAGCTGGACTTGGCAGAGTTAAAGATGTTAAGATCAGCACTGGGTGTGATGAGGGTGGACAGTATTAGGAATATGTATATTAGAGGGTCTGCCCAGGTTGGACAGTTTGGAGACAAAGCCAGAGAGTAGCAGGATTATGGTGGTTTGGACATGCGCTGAGGAGGGATGTTGTGTATATTAGGAAAAGGATTATAAGGATGAAGCTGCCAGGTAAGAGGAAAAGAAGAAGGCCTAAGATAAGGTGTATGGATGTGGTGATAGAGGACATGCAGGTGGTTGTTGTGACAGAGCAAGATGCAGATGACATGAGGAAATGGAAACAGATGATCCACTATGGCAGCCCATAATGGGAACAGCCAAAATAAAGAGAAGGAGATGTTGTAATGTCAGTCTACACAGGTTGCCAATGATTTGCCAGACATAACACAACTCTATGAGTAAATTACTACAAATATGAGAGACACATATAGTCAGTGTGCATAACACTGAGCAGTTGAATGGTATGAGTTCTGTATATCACATGCAGTTCAACACACACATTTGCAACAGTATTTCACTATGCAAATCCCCTGTATAGGTCTCTCACATTTCTGTGACAAACATGTATATCATAGTTGTATTCACAATTAACATATGGATATCTACAACATCCCAGTAGCTGGCCTAGCAGGGTCACAGTCAGTATTATTCAACACACACTCCAGTAGTAGTCATATGTGAGCCATCCTTTCCTGGGGTGAATTAGGGGCCTGAGCTGTGATATATGTCACTACAGACAGACCCAGTTGCTATGGCCATAAGTTCTGATCAGCAATATACCAGTACAGCAAATCTTGTTGAGACATATTTGTTGAACTTCCTATTTCCCGTTATTACATACCCCCTACTGCATTCCAGTACATGCTTACTTGTTTGACATACCTTTTTTTCCAAATATTGTTGGTTTTATTCCAATATGTGTTTAGTTTCTTTGTCTGTCTCACTCTGTCTCTACCAGATGTAGGGTATACATCTGTTTTGCATAGGCAGCAGCTTGCCTTTTGTAGGTAATGCTCATGAGCAGCTGATGGCCTGTGCACCAGTTGGTGTCTCCCACTTGCTAATTGCATGCAGAACAGTTGTGGTGTTATTCCTACAGCCAATGGCATGGCAACACAATCCTATAATTGAGTACTTCATGTGGGTGTTGCCCCTTTTCCTTGCCTGTGAGGAGGACTTCATGGAGGTGTGTGAATAACAGCATCACAGAGGGTATTTGGAAATACCTCTTACAACCAAAACTGTGGAGACAGGCAAACAAAATGGGGGAGAATGTTCCAGACATAGGGACAGAATGTAAGTATTGCTGTTATACATTTGGATTAATGCTAGTCTAACAGGGTTTGTGTGGACATGGAGTTTCTGCGTGATTTTAACGCTGACAGCATTATGTGTTTGACATAACTCTCAACCGTAGGGTTATCTGCAGAATGGCCAAATTTTAGACTCTCATGTTTGGTGTGTTCCTCAGACATTTTTTGTCTTTGGAAAATCAGTTACATACAGCGAGGACTGCAGTCAGTAAATGGTATTATCCATTTGTGTTTCTGATTTCATATCCTTCAGAAAAAATATGTTACAACAAACCCTGTTACACTAGCAGCTCTCAGTTTATAACAGCAATATTTCACATATGCCCCTGTTTTTGGGCCTCTGTCCCCCAAGTATGTCAGGCTTTGTCCAGATGTCATGCAGTAAGAGGGTGATAGGTAGGGTATATCATTATTTAGTGCCTTCATTCCTTATACCGTCCCAGTAATGTATCAGACTGCCAGACATGTTATGTGCAAGAGGCCTTATATATGAGGACAAAGCTTGGACATTCTGTGGACTATGAACAGTTGAAAGGTCTGTGTATTGCAGGTGATTGTTGACAGACTGTCTAGATTATGTAGCAGTGTAGTGTGTCAATGTTATTTGGCCTGTGTAGGGAGGAGGGTAGATGTATATGGTATGGCTCCTTTTCTATCTGCCTGTGCATGCTGCTCCAGTTTCTGGTGGTCTATCAGTTGTATATGTTTGTAGGGATAGACTGAGACATGTCCCATACCATGATCAGGCATCATACTACACTGTGAATCGGGCCAGTATATGTATGGGTAGTGTGTGAGTGGCAAACATGTTGAGATTTTTTTTCACGCAGTCCTTATACTGTACTGTTCATTTGGCTTACTGGTATGTCACTGTGACTGTGGTGAAATTGGTTGTGGGTATGCACTTTCACACTGGTGTCTGTTTTTCAGTGCTATTACATCCCTGTAGTGCCTGATATATTTGCAAATACATGTGTAATTCCACATAGCAGATTTGGGTTAGTGTTGTGTCAGTCTGACTGTAGTTTGGACAGTGCTTGGTGACATGCTTAGCAGCTGAGTGTAGTTTCCCTAATGGGATGTTATGTCCAGATATTTGTAGGATGTACTGTTGCCTGGCCCCAAGTGCTGTGCATTTCTGACACATCAGTGGGATGATGTGAGGATTTAAGTCACTAACTAGAGAGAAGTAATTGAGTGTTGGACTTGTGCTATTTCAGTCAATATATGTTAGGACAGACAGGAGGGTGTTATTGCAGCAACTGTGTCAGCTTATCTACTACAGTATTTCAGATATGTCCCTATTTTCATGCCCCCCCCCCCACACTTTGTCAAGCTTGGTCCAGATTTATTGCACTAAGGGGTTCTGAGCTTACTTCATGGCTGGCTGGATTGTTTCAGAATGTCCAGGTTTATGCTCATATTTCTGGTCTGTTCCACAGGTTCATTATTTTTATTTCCCTGGTAAATCACTGTGATGATCTTAGGATTTCTGATAGTAAATAAAGACATACATTTCATTTTCAGAACTCACATCCTTCAGAACATGTATGCTGAAACAAACTCTTTCACTCTGGCAACATTCTACATTTATAAGAGCAATCTAAAATATATCCCTAGTTTTGGCCCATTGTCCCCCCATTTGGACAGCCTTTGTCCAGATTTCTTGCACTTAGAGGTTGAGAGGTATGGTTCTGAGTTATGACTCCACTACATGTTATGAGTATGTATGTGTGTATACATATATATATATATATATATATATATATATATATATATATATACACACACACATATATATATATATATATATATATATATATATATATATATATATATATACACATACATACATACATATATATATATATATATATATATATATATATATATACATATATATATATATATATATATATATATATATATATATATATATATACATATATTTTATATGTATATCTCTATTTATATCATGTATATCTTTTTCCATATATATGCATCTCCATACATATATACATGTGTATATGTATATATACAAAGCCTGACTGATTCTACAGAATCACTGTTGAAGTGGTACATTGTTCTGACTATGGTATACAGGGCCATGGGTTCGACAGTTGGCAGGGCTGATTATTTTGTTGCTAGGCAGAACAGTGGCTGATGGAAAAAGAGTGATTAAAGCAGTTTTAAGCAGTTGTAAGTGTGTTTGTGCAGGTTTCTACAACGCTAAGTGATGCCAACACACGGTTAAACATACATATGCTTAATCTGTGTTGGCTTCACTTAGTATCTCACAAACTCGCTTACTCCTGCTTACTGCCGCTTACTCATGCTTACACCCATGCTAATTTCTTTAAAAGAAAAAAAATGGGGTGATAGGAAAGTTTTAAAAAAAGAGTCACGCAGAGGGAAAAACAATATTAAATATAGCTAGGGATGTGCAGGACGGGTGTAGGAAAGGTCCATAGCTGTCCATTTCTTATACAGCAACCGCTGTGCATTTGTACAGAATTTGGAGGGGAATTTGGGCACTCAAACCCCAGAGAGAGGGGTGAGGACAACAGAAATGTGTTGTCAAGCCAATTAGACTGGATTACATCTGTCCAGTGGACATGTGTGAGAACTGGACAGCTATGTATGGGTCAATATTTTTTGGGGGGCAGATGCCCTTTTCCTTTTTTTAAGGTGAGAGTGGGATGTTGGGGAAGGATTGTAGGTATGTCTGTGGAGGTAGGTTGGGTTGGGAGACAGACAAGACACATAAGATAGCAGACAGGGGTGGTATATGACACATGAGGGGGGTGAACAAATTTGACGGGGAGGGTGGTGGGAAATCCAAAGCCCATGGGCCGCCATATGGTTACAGTGGGACTGAGATCCTCACCCATGGGCAGTCACCACTGCACCTTCATGGCCTCAAAGGTGGCTGTGCTGGGGGCTGGACAGGAGGGGCAGCCTGCCTCTCAAGGTGTGCCAGGTGGCCCTCAATCTAGTGCAGCTGCTCTCCAAACTTGGATCTAAGGGTGGTGCACACCAAACCTCAGACTTGACTGTGGGGGATGGCCTCATGTCTGTGCCCGCTCCAGGGGCAAGATGGGCCCCACCCCCTGTGGCAGTTCCACCCAAAGGTGGTGCAGGACCAGCAGATGAGAGAGATCTGGGTTGGGTCTCAGGCATGCTGGGGCCCGATGCCATGGCTAGATGAGGTGGGACTGGCAGATCTGTTGGGATCTGCCTTCCCAAACATGTTATGTTGCTGAGGTTTTCAAAATATGTTGGTTAGTCATGAACAACACATTTCTAGATTAGTTATAACAGCATGCATGGGTGGTCCAATTAACCCCATAAAACAGATATGAAACAGTTGCATAGCAAAAAACGCATGCATAAATGGAATAACAGTATGCATCATAATAGCATGTCACTAACATTGACAGCAACAGGCCATCAACACTGGTATTTGATCAAGATATGTTAACAGCTAAGCAATCAAACATATAAACAATAATATAACACAAGTCCCAGCACTGGGTTGGAGCACAACATACCCATAGTATATGAGTAATAATTACTGATGCAGATGAGGGGGGGACAGAAAATCCATTAACAACTGTTTATGCTTCTATTTTCCACAACAGTACTGCTCAATACTCTATAGGTCTCCCCGCACTTTACATCTACCTATGGCCATAGCTTATGTAGTACAAACATACCTATTAATCTGTCAGCCTGGGATGGTATGAGGCAAACTGTTATAACTCTGGGTACATGACTAGAGGGTACTCATATAGGTCAGGGTTACATATCTGGTACAGGAGTGGTACCCTGAACTGCTGTTATGTGAGTGTGCTACAAGCATATGTCAACTGGTTTCCTACCTGTGTCCAGGATTATTTGCAGCAGTGACCACTAGCTGTGACAGCATTACGCTTGAGAGACATGTATCAGTAACATAACTTTTTCAACCTTTTAGAGCATGAAATCTGAACAAAGCCATACACACAAGTGGGACATAGGCCCATAAATATGGACAATTTTTAGATATTGCTCTTACAAACTTAGAAAGTTGATAAAATTACAGGCATTGCATTTGCATGTCTTTTCTGATGGCTATGACATCTGACAGTTGTATGTCTATCATTATTTTCTATCTTCAATCTATAATGGTTTGCCACTGATTTGCAGTGACACCTCTACTTTATGTAAAATGGACCACAAATCTGAGACAAATATTTGGACATTCAGTGAATATCTGTATAGTTGGGAGTTATGATTCGGCAAGAGTGCATATTGTATGTAGTATGTACCTACCCTGCTGTCATTTGCAGGCATGTGGTGGGGCAATTGAACAGTTGTACACAGTTTATTAGTATACCCTTCATACAACTACTGGCAACATTTACTTACCTGTAATACCTGTGGGGAAAATATCTGTTAACACTACCTGACTGTTTTGACATTTATTCCTCATTCCTTGTGTGTAGATATGCACACATCTTAGAACCACTCCCTGGATTCAAACCATGTCTGGGTGTATAAAAGTAACAAATACGCTATTTCTCATCACACTTAGCTACTAGGAAACTGCTGTTCTTTGTTCAATGGTTTCTGCCTAATAGTCTCTTGGTTAGACAGTCTAAACTTGTAATTCTGTGATGCATGCATGACATATAATTATTGTACTGTGCATTACTTATTTGGATTACTACAACCTGGAAAGCAAAGATTAACACAAGGCAATGCTGGATGGAACACACTTTGAAACTTGACATATTACTATTCTGGGTTCAGAGCTTAGTGCATTATATATTTCTAATTTCATTTATATCTTGTTTTATAGCTACACCATCTATGGTTTCTCCTAACAGCTTGTTCACAGATGCACCTCAGTTAATGTATGCTGTCACCGCCATATTTGCTCTGAAGCACCTGTATATATTCTATATATGTATACAACAACATACCAGAATAAACACGTTTTTTTAAAGGTCTTTATTGTACTTCAATATTCTTCAGTCATACCTTTTTATTTATTCTTTTCACACAGTAACAGGTTATCTACTAGCAGTAGGCAATGCGCTGCTTCTTAAGGGTCTATATTTATAAGATTGACGTTTGAAAACATCGAACAACATATGGTCGACACCATATGGTCGATGTCTTGACCTTATAAAAACAAAAAAAAAAGTACCCTAATGGGTTTAAGCAGGGGGGCATGCCCCCCCGGCACCCCCCGCTACTTAAATATACCAACTCCGGGACTGCACTACATTGCAGCAAATGGAAATCTCCCCTTACGGAGATTTCCATTTACATGCTCGAGATTCTGAGCGTTCAATATTCTCGTGTCGACAATGTCAGATTCGACATTGTTGGCTTTTGAGAATATAATATAGACCCCCCTTCTTAGCTATTTTAACAAAATACTGCAAAATAGATTTTTACTCACCTGACTGCCGGTGCAACCTTAGCAGTCTGTCATCATTGGCTTCCATGTTAGTAGCCCTCTCTGCTGCAGCTGTAGGGGAGAAAAACACATTATGCATATCTGTCTATCACATTCTAAGGCTAATATTTGCTACAAACTACTTGATAGTGATACTTACACACTCCTGGAGCATTCTGGGCCCATCCATCTTGGAACCACTGGTCCAAGAGCATCCCCTTAGTGGTGCCGTACCTGCTCACCAGTCTAGAGGATGCCAGTAACACTGGTGAGGTCACGTGCGAGACAGTCCCAGGCCTTCACTTTGTATTGGGAGCACTGGTACTGGCCCTGCAGCAGTTTCTCCTCATCATTTTTAACATGGAGTCCAGCCATGACCCTGGAATCCCGAATGCTCCAGTGTCGCACCCAAAAGTGCACTCTCTCTCCAGTGCCAGTCATTGTATCTGCACAGATGGAATATAACAGATTATGGCTATATTCCCACCTGCACCATTTAAATAGTGCGATACTCCCACCCTTTGTTGTCATTGGACCATATTGAAAAGGTTACACTCTGCTAAGCAGTGGGCAAACCTGCTGAGCCAGTTTTACCACTGCTTAAAGGAGAAGTTGTTGAGCAGTATTTAACTGTGCACAAATCCACTTAACTGAGCTACTTGCTGCTTAGCATTCATGTCTTAGCAATGGTTAAACTTGTTTAGCATAGTTGAGGATTGCTAACCATTGCTCACTTTTAATTTTTTAACTATATCAGAGGACTGATTTCATTTAAGTGTATATCATATACTTTACAAATTTACATGACATCCCTCTATGTGCTTTCCTTACATTGGCAAGGAGTGTGACTATACTGTATGGGGCATGTGTGTGTACATGGGTGGTTTCACATGTTATATGTACTCACACTTACATTGTACACCAGCTACACTACCCTGGTTGACAAAAAGACAGTTGCTACATAATTTAAGTTTACAAAAATAATTTTAACACTACTTTCCCATAGAAAAACAAGCTGCCTGTCTTGGTACTCAAACTGTGAACACCTGCATGTAAAGCCAGGACTCTAACCACTTCAGTATCTCAGGTTGGAATTTTCACCTGTATAGTTGTATTTATCCTCTATGGGATGTTTAAGCTATGGTAAACTGAGGGACGTAATGTGTATACCCACTTAGCTACACTTAAACATTCCTTAGCCTAGAAAAAAATATATTATTGTTATATTATTATGTTATATAAGTGAGTATTGTGGTGTTCTGACAAGTCATTGAGGACTGCAATTGGGAAATAATGGCATTCATTTTGCTTTCGGGCTTCTATCCTTCAGAAATTCCTGCTAATACATATCCTGTTTTCTATCAACTTTCTAAGTGTGTGAGGGCAATTTTTCAGAAGTGTCCCTATTTTATTGTTTTTTCCCTCCATTATTTGTGCCTTTGTCCACATGGACTGCTGTCAGGGAATATTGGCATACATTTTTTTTTCAAAAAACTTTTTATTGAATTTTAAAACATTTGAAATAAGAATACAACAACAACAAAACTAAATTAAAATACATATTTAAAAAGTGAAAAGTTAGGAGATATTTATGATATCACATCTTTTGTATGATAGATTGTTTTATCTCAATACTATCTGAAAACATACAATAACTATGTACATCATATACTAGTGTCAACCAAAAAAAATATATCAAAGTAAGTATAGGATTGAAATAAAGCAGATATGGGACTATAAAGGAGACTGGGGTCTATATATTCCAAGAGAAAAGTAGCCACCTAATCACTATTGATAATATGTAACACCTTTTCAATAGCTTTGTTGATATTAGTTAACTTCTTGGGACTTTTCACTAACATTTTCTGCGCACTAATATATGTACAGGCTAAGATTTTAAAATTATTCCAATTCATTTTAGTACGATCTAGCCAATTTTGAGTGATGTAAAGTTTTATAAGTGAACATTCACTCACTATTAGAGTTTAATACCCTAATTTGAAAAGCAATTTTAATACCAATATATTAAAAAGAATATTAGAATTGCCATGCAAGTTTTAAAATGCACGTTTCAAAATGCATGAAACACTAATATTGAATTAATTCAAAAATGATTTAATGTATTTTTAGAAATATGTTTTACATTTTACATTTATTATGTGTTGTAAGATTAGTTAGATGTGATATTAGTGGACACCACAGCGTTGTCTTTAACAGTTTAATTGTTTAATTAGCTAGTTTATTAATTAATTGCCTTTAAATACGAGCTGCTGCTTGTGTCTCTGTTTGAATTTGTTTGTCTGTTATTTCTGAGGAAGGAAGGGCATGGGACCTTCCGAAAGCGCTTAAAACAATTAAACCAGACTTTTTATTTTACTCGGAAGTCCATACTTGATTTGAATCACTTTGTTTCCAGCTCCATTTTCAATTTTGTCGTTCTTCATAAGTGAACATATGTAGATTAGCACTTGTGTATCCAATTTGGAAAGGTAAATATTTGGTATGTGTAATATTGCAATCTCCCAGGATAGAGTGGATTTGTGATATCCCATTTTCTGTAAATGGACTTTTAGGGAAGTCCAAAGTTTGTGTGAATGGTGACAAGACCAAAAAATATGTAAAAGATCTGCATTAGGGTGAGAACAACAAGAACATGAGGCCGGTTTATTGGTATCAAATTTGTTAAGTTTAGAAGGAGTAAAGTATGCATTATTATTAATCATTAATTGAGTGTAGTAGAGTTTTTTGAAGGGTGAATATTCTAATGAATTTTTAATAGCTGAGAGTTTCTGCTTTGTAGATATATGAGAATTGTGTTTGTCCCAATAATTAGAAAATAGACAATCTGTATTATGAATTATCTGATTTATAAGATTATAAGATTTGGATAACATTTTCTCTGGAAGTGTGAGAATTTGTATAACCACTTTATAGTTAGTGAGATCTGTGTTGTCTATTTTGGTGTGTAGAAACTTGGCATTGATAATATCTCTCAATTGACGTAAAATAGTTATATAATTAACATTAATCTTAAGAATTTTACGTAAGTTGATGAGAGTTTCGTTTTTATATTGTATCACGTCCCAAACAATAAAATCCTTAATCAGGGGAAAACTTGAAAGATTAATAGGTATGTTATCTAAGTTAATATTTGGGTTTAAATGGAGAGGTTGCATTAATTGAAATATATTTTCTAATTTGACAAGTTTTATCAGTTCTTGAAAAGCGTTGATTTTTTGTTTTAAAGAATTAGGGATTTTTAAATTATACATGACATCTGATGAAAGAAAAGGAAGAGCTAATGGATTAATATTTTTTGTTAGAATGTGCTGATACCATAATTTTGTCCAAATAGGGCATTGGTTATGTCTCTCCATATTAGAATTCAAAATGGATAATAGTTTATTTGCCGAGATAATCAAATAATAAAGATGAAAATTCGGAAGACCAAGTCCTCCCCTACTTTTAGGAAAAATCAATTTAATGTAAGAAATTCTTACCGATTTGGGAAACCATAGGAAACTAGCCATTAGTTTATTAATTTTTGAAAAAAAAGATTTTGGAATTAACTGGTCTACAGCATTGAATTGAAATAACAATCTGGGGAGTATATTCATTTTAATTATTGCTGCTTTTGATAAAAGTGATAAATTTAGTAATTTCCATCTATTCAAATCAAGTATAATAGACGACCATACTTTAGCTAAATTATTTTGAAAAGTGGAAAGACCATTATGATTTATAAGAATCCCCAAATATTTAAAATTCTGAACTATCCGAAAAGCAGAGTTGGGAAATAAATATGATTTGTGGGCTAATGGATTTATGGGGAAAATATATGTTTTTTGAGTGTTAATCTGGTATCCCGAGGCCTCTGAAAAACTTTCAATAGAACCAATTAATTTTGAAAGGTCTGAGCAAGGTGTTTGAAAATAGATTACAAGATCGTCAGCAAAAGCCGAGAAACATACTTTAGTGTTAAGAATTCTAGGAATCTTGTGAAAGGTATTTTGAGATATATATAATAGCAAAGGCTCTATGTATAAATTAAATAAAAAAGGAGATAATGGGCAACCTTGCTTAGTACCATTGCTGATCTTTATGCTTTTGGATACTTTCTTATTTATATAAAGAAAGGTAGAGGAATCTTTATATAAGATTTTAATGAAGTCTATATAGGTAGATGGTATATTGAAGCAAGACATAATATGAAAAAGAAAATCCCAATTAACCCTATCAAAAGCCTTAGCGGCGTCAAGAATCAGTGCATACATCGGATTTGGGTCATTTTTAGCAAAGTGTATAAAAGAATCAATTGTCAAGGTATTATCCCATGAATGTCTGTGTGACATAAAGCCCGCCTGTTCCAAAGAGATCAAGAAAGGTAAAACATTTTTCAATCTAAAAGCAAGTAAAGAAGCTAAGATTTTAATATCAATGTTAATCAAGGAAATAGGTCTATAATTGTTGGGATCAGATTTTTCTTTATCTTTTTTCAAAGTTAAAATGGTTTTTGAGGTGTTCCAGTGTAAGTCCGATATACCATAAATCATTATGTAATTAAAGATTTCCAAAAGAAGGGGTGTAAGCACAGATGTGTAAGTTTTAAAAAATTCAGGTGTGAATCCATCTGGTCCCGGAGATTTACTAGTCTTGAGTCTACCGATGGCTTCCGATATTTCTTTAATAGTCAATGGGGCAGAAAGTGCATTCTTTTGTTGATCATTTAACCTAGGAAATTTAATAGAGGATGCAAAGTTCATTATATGCTGTTTAACCCTAGGTTTATTTTCCTTAGAATATGTCTCTGAGAACAATGATGTAAAAAGCTGCATGATTTCCAGATCAGTATTATAAATCTTGTTGTTATATTGCAATGACGAAATTCTAGGAAGAGATTGATTACCTTTAACTATTCTGGCTAACATTTTAGAAGGAACCTGTGCCCATTCAGAATATGTAGCTAAGAGCCTTTGTTCTGATATGGTAAGATTATGTTGATGTAGAAGCAGTAAATCTTTTTGGGAGCTTAATAATAGTTCATATGAAGAGGAATTAGGACTCACTCTATATTGATTTTCCAGGATTTGAATTTTTAATTTTAACTGCAATTCTTTGTTTCTATATTGTTTTTTAAGATATGATGCCTTATTAATTAATATGCCTCTAAGAGTAGCCTTACATGCAGCCCATTGTATGTCTAATGGAATATCTGATGTGTCTAAATTAAGATATGTTTCATTTATTGTTTCATTTATTAATTTATGTATATTTTCGTTTGAAAGTAAATTGTTATTCAATGTCCAACTATTATATGAAGATGTATCTAATGTATTTGCATTCAGACTAATCCCAAGAGATATTCTAGAGTGATCAGAAAAGAATCTGGGCTCAAGGGAATAATCAATTTTCCTATGTGTAAGAGAGTTAGAAATAAGGAAAAAATCCAATCTTGACCATGTCTTGTAGCATTTTGAGTAGTATGTGAAGATGTCTTTTTTGTCATATTGTCTTGTAAGAGAGACGGGGTCTGTAAGACTAAGATCCATTATTATTTCTTCCAAAGCAATGGATGCTTGGAAATTATACGAGAGGGATCTACAAGTGCGGTCAGTGTCAGGATTAATAATAGCATTCCAATCCCCCCTAAAATAAAATAGTGGTCTTTAAAAGAAGAAAGAATATTAAAAATCTGTACAAAAAAGATGTGTTGTTGTTCACAAGGACCATATAGATTAAAAAATATAATTGGTTTATCAATATTGTGAAAACAGGAGATAATGTAACACCATCTTCCATTTACGTCATATTTCACATCAGAGTTCCCTGGAAATTGTTTTTAATTATAATTGCCACCCCTCTTGATTTTGGACTATTACCAGCTGCTACTATCAATTTAATCCATTTTTTGTTTTTTTCTTTATCAAAGTCTTCTCTATTTAGATGTGTCTCTTGTAGAAAGCATATATTAGCCTGTGACTTAAATAGAAGATGAAACAATAAGGATCTCTTGTTTTTATTTTGCAATCCTCTCACATTCCATGAGTCAATAATTAAGGTCATTCTCTTAAATAAAAATAAATGTAAACGATTTGTCTAAGGATTGACAAAATGTAATAATGACTATATATATTGGCCCCTTATAATTATTATAGTGTAACTTAATGACTCCCAAAAAAAAAAATGTTGTAAAGATCCTACAATATTCCTTACCAGATACCCCGGTGCCTAACCACCCACCCCTCATTAGAGAAGAAGTAAATGAGAGAATCAAATAAGTGGTTTTGTTTAACACTATCAATATCAATTGCATCAATTTAGCATAAGAAGCTATACATGAAAACCTAACTAAACATAAAAACAATATTATAATATCATACATATATACAAATCTATCTAAATTCAAGATGACCAACATACTAAATCCCTATTCAAATATTTAAAAAATACAAGCTCCAATTTTAAGTGAAAGATATAACAATTTTAAAGAATTTCCTCGATAACTCAAAAAGAAAAGAAAACATTTTTGTTTAGTACAATCAACATCACATTCCAGACATTAAATTGAATCAAGTGTATATAGATTACCATATTTGAAAATAGAAGAAAAATAAATTTAACATTACTCTACAAATATTAGCAGGAAATAAGTTTGCAAATCCCCATCAAACCCACACCTAAATCATTTAAATAAAACATTTAAGTGCACAAACATATATAACATGTTCCTATTAGAAACACATGACCCTGCACATGCTCTATTAATGTTTTAACTATATATTCATGTGTATAAACCAATAAACACATGTAAACCCCATGTTGTGTTTATTGCTGTGAAGACTGTAGTTTGACAACTTGTCCACCAAAATTAAAGCCAAAGTTCAGCAAAAATGTAGCAGTGACTCTTATTTGTGTTAAAGCAACACATCATGGTAGACAGCATCAGAATATATGATGAGACTAAATAAGTGTATCAGAAAACAAATTCACATTACTGTCTTAAGTAAAACATGAATTCTAACATGAATTAGTAAACAAAGTCATTATTCATAAAATATTGATCTGAGATTCAATGTTTCAAAACCCTATCTCAATTTATTGTATTTAATGCTGAAAAAGATAGGAATAAAGTAAGTGAGATATACTGAGGAGAATAATTCAATCAATTCAGCACTATAAGTCATCTGTGCAAAAGAAGGCATGTAATCAGGTCATGCGAACACAATGAAGATAGAGCATTATGAAACATGCATTGTTGGTAATGAAAACTCAAATGTGTGACAAAAAAAAAAATTGCTATTTGTAATGCTTTTTTCATTGAAGTTTGCCAATTATATTTCAGTACTTACATACTGACACACAACATTGCCGATATTTGTGGACTTCTTATCACTAAATAAGTGAACATTGTGTTTAGAGGTCTATCCCCCTTATGTCATGTAATTTCACACAACAATCAGGAACTTCTAATCTTTTACCTTGCAGACTACAAGAAATAAATTATATCTGCCTATATATAACAATTACTAATGTGTGAAGAAGAGCTATCTAAGCAAGTACACAACAAGAAAAATGAAAGTCCATATATGATATTAAATAAACAAAATTTTATATAAACCTATGTGTAGTCAAAAGTAAAATTAATCACCCATCTTCACGCAATTCGCACATTGCTGTGATGACTACATTCAATTTTATTTCTATCAACTACGCTAGGCTGATTAGACACATTAATCTGATGTGACGCTCAGCTGAGGAGCAAAATACTAATTAAACAAGACATTGCTCCGATACATTTCTTAAATCGAGCTTGAGCAATTAAAGGAAAGACAACCACTGCATGCTATTCTAACGTGCTGGCTACATCTACATCTACCCCCAATATCGTTTAAACAGAAAACTTGCAATTACTTCAGGCGTCGGGGATCGGAAAAGCATTCAACACAGCAGCCGAACAGCAAGGCTGCGGACGAATCTGTATGTTGCTGAGATCAATAGATGTAGCCGCAAGTGCTGTCATGACAGCATGCAAAGAAAAGCAAGGAATCAAACGGGCTTCACTCAGGGTAGACTACAAAACACCTTGATGTCTGCATAAGTTAACTAAAACAACATTCACATCATAAAAATTAAACACAACATTTGAGGAACAATGTCCTACCATTCCGCTGAAGTGCCCAAACCGGAGATTCTTTTCGCATCTCAGAAATACAACAAACAGAAATTGCAGTAGACAGAACACGAATCGCACTGCCACAACCTATACTGGTTTACATGAACAAAACCACCCTACAAATTATTCGATATACTTTCAGCTGTTGTGTTTCAATTCCAGTATAACTCCATTTGTCGTTGCAACACCAACCCTACGCAACGTTCACTGTGTGCCAAGACGTGACTAGCGAACCGATGACACATACAACTGGATCAGACACCATCACTAGCTGGATACAAAAAAAAAGAAAAATACACAGTTTAAACCATATATGTAAATAAACACTGTAAACCAAAGCCTTCATTCAAAACGAATCCAGCAGCTGTCCTTGGTGAATGATGACGTCACAGCCAACCTCGGAAGATCCCTAGAAGGTGCGTGGCTAAATAAAGACAGCAGTTGATGAAAGAAGGAGAAAAATCTTCACCCTGGCCAGCCTCGAGAAGCGGAGATTCTCCCTCCAAAATGCTTACAGCTGACACAGAGCACTGACCTTTTTAAACCTGAAAAATAACAAGCACACTACTTCGCAATTCACAAATGTACTTGCAATGCTTATTAAAAATCAAAAGCCAGCACCACATTCCTGAAAAATATATGTTCACAATGAGATCAAGTCTACCTGAAAAAGGGAGGAGAAAAATACAATATATATATATATATATTTTCTGCACATCTATAACTAGAATAAAACTGAGTAGCAAATGGCAGATATTTCCTAAAGGAACATAGTATTAACAGAAAAAACATCACATTTGAAACCAATTTAGAAGTGAAACATTAGGAGACAGAGTCAGGAAGCTTTTTGAATACTTTAAAAAATATATCTTTTGCTTCCTTAGAATCAGAGCATATAAACCTTTTATCATTAAATGTAAAAGACAAGGTATTAGGATAAGACATGCGGAATCTTATCCCTCTCTTTATCAAATCTGCACAATAGGGAGAAAGTTTTTGTCTGTTTAGTTTTATTTGAGAAGGAAGATCTTGTGAAAATGACAGTTTGTGAGATTTCCATAAAAACTGTTTTTTACTTTTTGCTGCTTCCAGAATTTGAAAAGTGTCTTGAAAGTTTAATAATTTAGTATAGATAATCCTTGGTGATGAAGAATCTTGACTTGCACGTAATGCTCTGTGAGCTCTTTCTACAATTATAGTTTTTGAGGATGTTTCACAGTTTAACAATGTTTCAAAGATGTTCCGAGTCACAGATAACAAACTTTTATTATCATAAGATTCTGGCAAACCACGAATAATAATGTTGTTTCTATGACTCCTGGCTTCTAAGTCAATCATTTTAGCTTGTATTTCAGAAATAACTTTATCTTTAGACTTTAGGTTACTTTCTAATGAATCAGTTTTTATCTCTAAAGCTGAATTTCTATTTTCAATTATATCTATTCTGTCATTTATTTGCTTTAGAGTTTTACTAAAGTCAGCAAATTGTTCTGAGAAGTTTTGAATAGCACTTTGTATAGGTTTTAGTGCTAACTTTAGTTCATCTAAATAAAAGTTTGATTCATTCAAGTCTTTGTTACTTACTTTAGAAGTATCAGGAGATTGTTTAGATGTTCTCAATCTTTTTGAAGAGGTATCTTTTTCAGGTGAGAGCATTGAAGAGAATTTGGCCTTCGTAGGCTGGGTCTCCATGGAGTCAGATTTAGTAGCCATGCCCAGAGATGAGGTGTTGATAACAGGATGTCAGATTCCAGGAAAATTCCTAAGCAGCAGGTGACCAAATCAGATAGAACGCAAAAACTGTTCTGAGGTAAAATATATCCCAAGGTAAAATTTCCAAAGATAAAAATGTTCCAAAAGTATGGAAAAAGGTTTGTAAAATCTTTTTTTGAAAAAAACTGAGGAAAAAGATTATTACAAAGTTGTAAAAAAATAAAGATGATACAAATCTGTGAGGAGCTCAAAGAACAGGGACTAGTCTAGTCGGCAGCCATCTTGGAATCCTGAATATTGGCATACATTTGTTTTCAGACTTCTATCCTTCGGTAATTCATGCTAATGTGTGACCTACTTTCCCTCAACTTTCTAAGTTTGCGAGGGCAATATGTATGTTGTGTCCCTTTTCAGGGATTTACCCCCCATTATTTGTGCATTTGCACACATTTCCTGCTTTAACTGGTTGTAGAGGTGTTGTACGGCACTTTTACAATGCAGGGAGTGTGTCACAGAACTTGTCACACACCCTCTGCATTGCTTTCCTGATGCAGTTTGTATTTTAGTGTCTGCAGACACTGAAATTATCATTTATTTCATTTCAGTGTCCGCAAACACTGAAATACTGGCATAATATTAGAGTAATTCTCTAATATTATGCCAGATCCTATTAGAAAGTACTGTATGGCACTTTCTGAATGCGGGAAGCATGTTCAATGTCCGTGCACTACTTGAACACACCCCCTGCACTCGTTCATGGTTAGTGTCTGTGTAGGTTAAACAGCAGCACGCCTTCATGAATATGCAAGGTGAGTTGCTGTGCTATATGCACACGAACCACTCCGTGCAAGAATAGTGCTATTCTTGCATGGAGTTTATTGAATCCCAGGGCATATTTTGTTTTTACATAGCGTTTATGATAGAGATGTAGCATTCAAAGCTTACTTAAAGGCCTGCAGCACTAATGGATGGGCTTTATCTTTACTGACTTTTAATAAATGTTGTTATTGTAACTATTTTTGAATTACACTAGGAAATGTTCCTAGAAAAAATAACATGTTTCAGAACACACTCCCTTCTCTGATGATATTTCTTTGTTAACTAGAAACCTTTGGTCCATTTATGTGAATACAACAGATTTACAACTTAATTCTTCTCCCCTTGTGCCATATAACTGGAATAGAAACAGTACATGCTTTTTAAATGTAAAAAAATGCTGTGGTATATTTTTCCACTTTACAACAGGGAATGCTTCCCTGTGAGGAATGTAATATTTGCCATCTGGTGGTGAATTCAATTAATTAGTTGTATTAATGATCAAAGCATTTACTTTTAATGGGCATTTTACTTCTAGTTCTGATTCCTCTAATTCATTCCTCTCAACCTCTTAGAGCGGGAAATCTGGACAAAGCCATAAATAATGGTGGGGGAGGGCAAAGACAGAAAATAGGAATAATTTTTAAATATTGCTTGTACAAATTTAGAAAATAGATAGAACAACAGGTTTTGCATTAGTATGACTTTTCTGAAGGGTACGAAGTCTGAAATTCATACGTCTGTCATTATTTTCTGATTTAAATCTTAAATAATGTTCCAATGTTTTGCTAGAAAACCACAATTTTATGAAAAATGGACAAAAATATGAGAGAAAAATCTGGACATTCTGCAAAAATTTGTAAAGTTGAGATGTTTGCTCTAAATGGCATTAAATATATTTGTAGTTTGATCTGTATTAGTAAAACCAAAAGAAAATAACATACAGAATTCAAAGACATATTCAAGATATTTTGTATGAATATTTTGATAATTCCTTTGCTCGATATGTTTGCATTGTTCATAACTGGGGTCTTAATGTTTTGCAAAATTTTTTTAGAACAAATGGAGCTAGGAGACAAATGTCACTCATCTTGTATATTCAAAATAAGACGAGGCTGGGTGTTCATTTAAGTAGTTTATTACACACAAACAAATAAGGATGGATGACTGGAACATTAAACTTTGACTGACTACTACACACATACATATTTTCACTCTGGCTGCTCACTCAAAATGGCACTCTTGCTTGCACATACTCAGTATTATATGCATGTGCCCACATATTGGAATAGCTTTTAAAGGTACACACATACTCTGATCTCCATCCTCCCTCTTTTGACTATTCTGTTCTGCAATGAAAAATAACAATCGGATGAGCATGCAAATTATACAAATATATACAAACAATAACAATCATATCCAGGTTGCCATGTATTTAGGATTAGGTCTTGAGATATGACCTGACCTCGTAATGTAATAATTAAAAATGGGTTTAGCAACAGGACAGTCACTGGGGAATGTTCTTCTTGAGGATTTTGAGGGATACTTTCAGGAACAGGAACAGACAATGAAATGTTCCCTGGAACAGAAACATTAGACAAATCACTCTGAGAATTAGAGTCTGTATTACAGACAGGATGCTGTAACACTGGCTTGGACACCGGTAATAAATGTTGCCAATTCCACCTGAATTCCATACCTTGCGACTCAATAATGTACGATCTTGGTTCTTCACACAAATGTTTCACAAGTCCTATTGCTGTCTGCATCCTCACTATCTCTCCTTTTAATGGAATCAGAGGCTTGCTGGTTTTATCATAGTAGGACTTTTGGGACAAACACTTCTTTAGAAGTTGAGTTTTTACTGCTTTGTTGTTTTTAACACTTGGATTCAACAAATTCTTATTGAATTGGTAGTGTGGTTCTAGTTTGTCTCAACATTAATCTCTGGACAGGTGAACCAAGAAGATTGTCATGAGGAATGTTTCTGGGATTAAGCAAACTTAGAAAAACATCAGTACTGTCACATTTAGATTTTTCCAACAGCTGTTTTACACTTTGAACTGCACGTTCAACCAGACCATTCAATTGTGGGTATTCAGGACTACTCATAACATGAATGAAGTCCCATGTTTCAGCAGATGTTTTAAACTGCTGACTTGTAAACTGTGCACCATTTTCAGAAAGGACTATGCAGCCTACCATGGACAGAAAAATGTCTCTTCAACTTCATAATGACAGTATCAGATATTAGGTTAGGAAGCAGGTCAATCTTGAACTAATTTGAATAAGAGTCTACTAAGATCAAGTAACGTTGACCATTCCATTCAAAAATATCTGTAGTTGCTGGTGACCAAGGTAGTTCAGGAATCTGGCTTAGCTGAACTGCTTTTTGTTGATGTGATTTAGTACTATTATAAACAGAACAAGCTAAAAGTTCTTTCTCAACATCTTTTGACATAGAAGGCCAAAATACTAGTCCTCTAACCCTTCTTTTGGTAGAATCAGCTCCTGGGTGGCCACAATACAAGACTTTAATGATGATACCATCTTTCTCAAATTCTTGTCTCTGTAAGGAAAATACTGCTGCATATTTGGTGGTAAACAAGATTGCTTTGATGGCCATCCTTGACTGATAAAGTGGTTGAGCTTCTGGAGAATTGGATCTGAAGCTGTGTGAGTTCTGAGCTCATCAAGATGTATGGAAGAAAAAATTCTCACTTCCATGACTTCAAAATCAAGTTTCTCAATTTCATGCTATTCAGTGTTTTTTTTTTTTCTTGGCAATCTCGATAAAGAATCAGCAAGATAAAGAAGATTGTCTTTAGTGTAGACCAGGTGAAAATTGTACTTTTGCAACTTTATCATCGTGCATTGGAATTTAGCTAGAGCTGTGTGCATTGGGTTTTTTCAAAATAGTGACCAAAGGTTAGTGGTCTGCCCCAGTTTGAATAGGTCGACCATAAATATAATCATGGAACTTTGAACATGCAAATACAATTGCCAAGAGCTCTTTCTCTATCTGAGCATATTGCATCTCAGTTTGAGTTCTGGATGCATAAGCTACTGGTCTACCCTCTTGAAAAATGACTGCACCAAGACCAAAAATTGAAGCATCACAAGAAAGAGTGACAGGTTTGTGAACGTCATAGTATCTTAAAGTGGGTGGACAGACAATTCTCTGTTTCAGGACATCGAATGCTCTTTGGTGTTGTTCCAACCAGGACCAAGTTACATCTTTGTGTGCCAGCTGTCTTAGCACTGCTGAAAAGTCACTCAAATCTGGAAGAAACTTGCCAAAATAGTTGACTATGACAAGGAAGTGATCTCCTCTGAAGCTGGCATCTCAAGAATTGCAGTTTGCTTGGAAGGATCTGGTCTTAAGTCTCAACTGGTAAACAAATGACCCACATAAGGAACCTCTTGTAGCCTGAATTTACATTTCAGAGGATTCAACTTAAGATTCACTTCACAAGCACATTCCAGAACTTTCCTGAGGTTTCTATCATGTTTGAGTTCACCATTGCCTCATACAAGAATATCATCCACTATGATAACACATGGATAGCCAGAAAAAAATTGCTCCATTGCACGCTGAAAGACTTAATTGGCAGAATTTATCCCAAATGCCATTCTCAAAAATCTGTACCTTCCAAATGGTGTATTGAAAATGGTTAGCAGTGAGGATTTTTGGTCAAGCAAAATTTGCCAAAATTAACTTTTTGGATCTAAGACAGGAAAACAGTAGCATTTGGCATAAGAGCAGCAACGTCTTCAACTGTACGCATTGGGTGATGAGGTCATTTTAGTGCTTTGTTCAAATCTCTTGGATCAATACATATTCTAATATCATTTGAGATTTTCTTATGAGCTACCACCATGGAGGATACCCATTCAGTTGGTTCTTCTACTGGACAAATTACTCCTAGATGCACCATTCTGTCTAGCTCAACTTTGACTTTGCCCTGCATGGCTACTGGAATGTTTAGTGCTAGTCTGATAACTGGGCTTACCTTGTGATCTAACTTCATGGCGTACACAACTGGGAGTTTGCCTAATTTGTCTTCAAAAAGATTAGCATAGTCAGAAAAAATAGCTTGTGTGAAATTTTCGTTGTTACACATGCTGGCATGGTGGACTTTTGCATTAAACAAAAGCAGTCCCATTTTCAAACTGTCTTTGAGGCCTAACAATGACTGCATATGCCTTTTGACTATGTAAAATTGCAGGTCATAGATGTTCCCAGCAGAATAACATGAAAGCATTACTGAGCCTTTGGTTTGAATTTCTTCACTACCAAAAGCAACAAGCTTCACACACTTTGCCAGATCAAGCTTCTCACTTGCTTTTACTTTGGCAAACATTTCTGCTGACATAACATTGCACTTTGAACCAGTATCAACTTTGAGCTCTACAGGTCTCCCATTGATCAGAACAAGACAAAATACTTCATTCTTTGCCCACAAATCTACTGCATTTACTGTTTCATCAAAAACTGACACACCATCAACATAAAAAGTAGGGTCGCAGCTTAGTAGTTGATCAACTTGCCTCTTTGAATGCTCTCTTTTAATAAAATAATGTGCCCATTTTGATTTATAGAATCTTTTGAAATGATTCCACATTTTACATGTGTGGCACTGCTGACCAAAAGCTAAGCACTTCTCTTGTTTAGGCTCATGGCTACCTCCGCAGTTATGCCAGTTGACTATGAGGCTTGCCACAGGTTTTGCTGACTCACCCCTCTGCTTCACTGAGTATGCTCTGGATTTTACTGAAGCTACCCTGGATCTTGCCAAAAGGGCTCAGGGTTTTGCTGAATCAACCACAGATTTTGCTAGAGAGACCCAGGATGTGGCCACACCCTTAGGCCTGTATCTTTTAACCTAATGCTGCATACTATCAACATTAGCACTGGAAGGCACTGCAAACATGTTTTTCTCATTTGTAAGCATATCCATGTGGTTTTCTGTGAGCAAATATATTTGACAAATCTCTATGGCTTATTCAAAATTAAATCACTGTCTTGAAGCAAAATATTTCTCACTGCATCATTTTTAATACCACGCATAAGCCTGTCTTTTATCAACTCATCTCTTAAATCACCAAATCTGCACATTCTTGCCTTGTTTCTCAGGTCAGTTATATATGGTGCAAATGTTTCAGCAGCCTTTTGTTCTCTTGTGTAAAATATGTGCCTTTCCATTGTAATATTCATTTGGGGATTAAACATTTCTCTAAATTTACATTTTAATCACTCAGGTTCTTCCCACATTTCAGCAGGTACCACAATATGGTGGTCTTCCCCCTCTCCTGCATACGCAGTGGGGCATACACAAATGAACACTCCCTTTCAATGGCTTCTGAACCTGTTAAATTAAGCAGAATAAATACCTTTGTACATGCTTCTTAGTCAGAAAAAGCAGCCTGTTTAAAATATTATACTCTTGCTCAAACACTGTCCAGTTTTCAGCAACATTATTATCAAATACAAGTGGAGCAGGTCTGTACAATCCCTTTGCCATGCAAACAAAATGCTCTCATAATTATGTATGAATGCACACATACACATGCCAGGTACTCAAAAAATATTTAATTGACAACAGTCTCTTCAAAATGATTGTATTCTGTGAAATAACTGTACTGTAATATTGCACACACTTGCCACACTTCAGATAATTCAAATAGCTTTAGGTAATATGAAAAAGAAGTGCATAGTGAAAAATATGGTCGTTTTCCCTTTTTATACATTTTATGTGATACGGAAGTTATTTCAAGCATTTTGTAAACATTTTGAGCACTTTTATCAATATATGGTAGTTACAAACATTTTGTTTAATTAGAAAGTAATTTTGAACATTTAGAATGTTTCATTTTATATTCGTTGAGTAAAAAATCATTTAAACAAATGTTAGTACCTGAGTTGTCTTTCTGACCAGTTGCATGTCATTTGAGGTTTGGATGATTCACTTCTGTATATTCCTCCCATTGTGGCTGTAGGCCTCATGGTCTTGAAGTTTCACTTCAGATCCCATTCTGACACCATGTCGTTCATCTTGTGTATTCAAAATAAGATGATGAGGCTGGGTATTTGATTAAGTAGTTTATTACACACCAGCATATCAGTATGGATGACTGGAACATTAAACTTTAACTGACTGACTACTATACAGATACATGCTTTCATTCTGGCTGGTCACTCAAATGGCACTCTTGCTTGCACATGCTCAGTACTTATATGCATGTGCTCATAGACTGGAATAGCTCTTAAAGGTACACACACACTCTGCTCTACAACAGAGACAGCACTAATGCAGATAATCTCTTTCTTTGTAAAAAAAAAAGCACTTCTAATTCTTAATATTAAGCTTTTGGACAATAATGATCTTAATTTGAGATATGTAATTATTTAGATATTTAGTTATCCAATTGTTTAATTATTCTATGAGTCATTATTCAATTTGTTAGATAAGTCAAGATTTTTTTGTCTATTTGTGTTTAGTTTTTGAAGACAGAGTTGCCGAAGATACTGATGTAATATAAATTTTTGTTTGAATTCCTAGCCATTGCCGTTTAATGTTAATAATTATGTGATTGTGATTTTGTTGATTTACCTCAATAAGTATTACTTTTATTTCTTTCCTTCTTTCTCCCTTCTAGAACTATCTTGGCTCTCGCACCTTACCATGTTTGATACCATTTTGTTAGTCTCCCATTGCCTTTTCCATCTCCCCACCCCCATCATTTTTACATTTTTTAGGTCATATATGTTGTCTCAATTGCTAGCCTGACTTTTCTACTTCTTTCTTCCTGTTTTTACCTCTTTTTTGCACCTTTGCCCAGAGCCCTGAATGCACCATCCCTGACAGATTTCCGTGGTGTAATTACTACTTCCATTTTCTCTCAGTTTCCTGACTCATTCTTTAGCACCTCCTCAGCACAGCATAATGTACTCTTCTGAGATCCCACTCATTATCAGAAGTGTAGATAGGGTATATCACCACACCAGCTGTACTCCCCCATCCTCCTCTGTTGTGTCTGGTGCATGATACACTGTATCACCACTCCAGCTGTACTCCCTTGTCCTCCTCTGTTGTGTCTGGTGCATGATACACTGTATCACCACTCCAGCTGTACTCCCCTGTCCTCTGTTGTGTCTGGTGCATGATACGCTGTATCACCACACCAGCTGTACTCCCCCATCCTCCTCTGTTGTGTCTGGTGCATGATACACTGTATCACCACACCAGCTGTACTCCCCTGTCCTCCTCTGTTGTGTCTGGTGCATGATACACTGTATCACCACACCAGCTGTACTCCCCTGTCCTCTGTTGTGTCTGGTGCATGATACGCTGTATCACCACACCAGCTGTACTCCCCCATCCTCCTCTGTTGTGTCTGGTGCATGATACACTGTATCACCACACCAGCTGTACTCCCCATGTCCTCCTCTGTTGTGTCTGGAGCATGATACACTATATCACCACTCCAGCTGTACTCCCCCGTCCTCCTCTGTTGTGTCTGGTGCATGATACACTGTATCACCACACCAGCTGTACTCCCCTGTCCTCCTCTGTTGTGTGTGGTGCATGATACACTGTATCACCACTCCAGCTGTACTCCCCCGTCCTCCTCTGTTGTGTCTGGTGCATGATACACTGTATCACCACACCAGCTGTACTCCCCTGTCCTCCTCTGTTGTGTCTGGTGCATGATACACTGTATCACCACACCAGCCGTACTCCCCCATCCTCCTCTGTTGTGTCTGGTGCATGATACACTGTGTCACCACACCAGCTGTACTCCCCCCGTCCTCCTCTGTTGTGTCTGGTGCATGATACACTGTATCACCACACCAGCCGTACTCCCCCATCCTCCTCTGTTGTGTCTGGTGCATGATACACTGTATCACTACACCAGCTGTACTCCCCTGTCCTCCTCTGTTGTGTCTGGTGCATGATACACTGTATCACCACACCAGCCGTACTCCCCCATCCTCCTCTGTTGTGTCTGGTGCATGATACACTGTATCACCACACCAGCCGTACTCCCCCTGTCCTCCTCCGTTGTGTCTGGTGCATGATACACTGTATCACTGCACCAGATGTACTCCCTTGTCCTCCTCTGTTGTGTCTGGAGCATGATACACTGTATCACCACACCAGCTGTACTCCCCTGTCCTCCTCTGTTGTGTCTGGTGCATGATACACTGTATCACCACACCAGCTGTACTCCCCTGTCCTCCTCTGTTGTGTCTGGAGCATGATACACTGTATCACCACACCAGCCGTACTCCCCCGTTCTCCTCTGTTGTGTCTGGTGGATGATGTCACACCTCTCAACTTGTACAGATGTTTGCAGAATGTCCAGATTATTGCCTCATATTTTTGGTCAATTTTTCATAACAATTTTAGTTTTCTGGCAAATCAGTGGCAAATTATTAAACATAAAAGTTAGAAAATAATGACAGACATTCCATTTTTAGACTTCATACCCTTCAGAAAATTCATGCTAATGTAAAATCTGTTATTCTATCAACTTTCTAAGTTTGTAAGAGTGATATTTAAAAATTGTCTATATTTTTGGGCCTTTGTTTCAGTTTTATTGATTTATTTATTTTAATTTTACATTTGTTTACCAGGAAAGTCCGACTGGACACAGATCCAATTTCAGCAGAGGCCCAGGGAGAAAAGCTCCAATGCAGTACAATACAAAGGATACAATGTAGCAAGATAAGAAGAAAGCATCGCATCACACAGGAAATAATAGAATTGAACATACATACTATAAATTAACAATTGTTAAAATATCAAAAGGTGAATCAATACCATATAGAATATACAATTGTGAATATAATTTTTTTTTCTTGAGAGCACAGCATTATGGGGGATTTATTATTGGGTGTACTAGCAGAGAAGGAGAGACAGTATTTTGCAGTAAGCCCTATTTTGTCCTTTGTAGTCATAGCTACAGTGTGCTGGTATGGCTTAACTCAGAGGGTGACATGAGCAAAGCCAGTTTTTTATATAGTGGGATCTGAGAATTTTTTTAAATTGGGAAATGGAAGTGGTAGACGTTAAGTGATTTGGGAGAGAGTTCCAGGTTCTAGCAATAGTGCAGGCAAAGAGAGATTTGCCAGCCTCATTTTTGTGTTTAATGACAGTTATGTGGTTCTGATTATTGGATCTTAAGGTTCTGGAGGGGGTATAGGGGTGGATTAGATGCTGAAGAGCAGGGGTTTTGTCAAGAAGGTGGTAGAGCTTGTGAGCTATTGTGAGATGGTTAAGAAGGAGGAGATGTGGAAACTCAAGCCAGTTCAGTTGCTTGAGGGCTAGACAATGGTGGGATCTATGAGTGGCATTGGTAGCAAACTTGGCAATCTTGTTGCAGCAAGATTCCATCTTGGTGAGTTTGGTGTGGTGAAGGTTAGAGGCATAAAGAAGGATGGATAACAGATGGGTTCTTGCAATAGTGAGTTTGGTGCATTTAGTCATAAACTGTCGGTTCCTGTAAAGGAAACCTAGCTTTTTGATGACCTTCTTGATTGTTTGGGCTATATGTATGTCAAATGGCAGTTTGTCAGTTTCTACGCCTAATAGTTTTGTGTGAGTTGTTGGGGTGATTTGTGTATTATCTTTAGATTGTATGATAAAGTTATTGTCTAGTGTAGGAGATCGACCTGGGCTAAAGAGAATGGGTTTGTTTATTTGGGATTAAGTGTAAGTTTGATGTCGGTGATCCATGCTTTGGCTAGGGTAAAGTTACATATAATAATGGTGTCATCAGCATATTATACTACAGAGGCAGAGAGAGAGGAGGTGATCTGGTTAGTAAATAGTGAAAATAGCAAGGGACCGAGGATGGACCCTTGAGGGACACCTATGGCTACTGGTAGAAGAGGGGACAGTTGGTTTTGCCAAAGAACTGCCTGCTGATGATCTGATAAATAGTTACTGAACTAAGATATGGTGGGGGAGCTAATGTTGAAGGTAGCTAGAGTTTCTAGGAGTATGCTATGGTTAACCATATCAAAGGCTTTGGATAGGTCTAAGAATATGGAGGATACAAATAGTCCTTTATTTCTGTAGTGATTGACAGTGTTGATAAATGAAAGCAGTGCTGTGGTAGTGCTATGGGAAGGTATAAAGCCATGCTGGGATTTGGATAGTAGGTTGGTTTTTAGGAGGTATTGCATAAGATGGGTATGAACAATTCTCTCTAATATTTTTGATAAAGGTGATAGAATTGCAATAGGATGGTAGTTGGTAAGCTTAAGAGAGTTACCCCCTTTGTGCAAGGGTATGATATGCAATATTTTCCAAGAGTGGGGTACTTTGCATTCTGATATTGACCTGTTTATGAGAATGGAGACAGGATAGGCTATAGTTTCTGCTGTTATTTGTAGGAAATCAGCTGGTAGATTGTCTTCTGCTAATGTGGTTGGTTTAAGTTTTTTTGAGGAGTTTAGCAATTGTATTAGTGTGGACTGGGTTTAGGGTGAAATTGTGGTAGGAATTTTTTGTATTGAAATTGGTGGGGGTCACTTTTGGTGTGGAGTTACTAGTTGTGTTTTGGGTATTGGCTAGGGCTTGGATTGTTTCAGTAAAGTATTGGCAAATTGGGTGGGGATGTTGTTGTTGGTATTTGATAATACAGGGAAGGGAGTGGTAGATTTTCCTGGGTGCATTAGGCTATTTATTGAGGCCCATAATGTTTTAGCATTGTTAGCGTATCTTTCCTGCATAGTTTTATGGTAGTTAGTTTTGTCAAGTTTTATCTGTTTTTTGGCTCTGTTGCAAAGTTCGAGGTAATTCTGTTTCAGGGTAGTGGTTTTATATTTCTGAAATTGTAACCAGGCTTTGTCTCTTTCTTTCATTATGAACCTGCTATCTTTTGATAGCCATGGGGATTGGTTACTTTTGATCCTAGTGGTTCTAGGTGGTGCATGGGAGTTTGGGATTTTTTGGAAGGATGAGTTGAAGTACTGCACAGCTTCCTCTAGAGGTAGTTGTTTAGGGGAGTCCAGTTACAGTATTTCAGCGAAGTGATTAAGTCATGGGTTCTAAAGGTCTTTTTGTTATGTACTATTCTGAGGATAGGTTGTTTAGTTTGGTGGGACCGGTTCCTAATTAAGTAGTTTGCTTGATGGTCACTCAGACTTTCGGGAAGGCAAGTCTGATTGGTGAGCCAGAGTGGGGTCTGATAATAGAATCCAGTCTAAGATGGACTGGCATTTGGAGGTTTTGTCAGTTCTTGTAGGGGTAGATATAATTTGGGAGTACCCATGGAGGTTAATGTGGGTTGAGGGATTTCGGCTGGAACACTCAGGCCAGTCAGTGTTAAAATCTCCTGGTAGAATGGTTTCTTGTGGAAGGGAAGATGACAACCAGTTAAGTAGATTTTTCCAGTATGGTAATATTATTGCCTGGTGGGATATATCTGCCTGCAATAATTATTTGTTTATTGGGGTTAAGTTTTAGTCTGGCTAGAATTAGTTCAATTCCACTCACCAGGCAAAACAAGGAGAAAGTTACTGTCACCTGCCTGTCAGGTGCCAGGATCCGCCACACAACCCACGCACTCATGTCACTCCACAACAAGTACATATATGACTCTGTCATTGTCCATGTTGGTGTAAATGACCCGAAACGTACCACCCTGGATTACATGAAAAGAGACATGGAGGAGCTCTCCAATCTTGTAGCCCAGGCAGGTATGACCCTAGCCCTGAGTAACATTCTGTCATCACCCAGAATAATACCACAGTACAAGGAAAAAATGATTGACTTCAACAATTGGCTAAGCTTCTGGTGTCATTTTAAGGGGCTCCAGTATCTGTCTGCCTGGGATGACATGATCGACAGACCACGATGCTTTGCAAGAGATGGCCTACACCTGTCGCCCTTGTGATTCCGGGTACTGGCTAAGGCTCTTGCCACCCCTATAGTTTTTTAGGCAAGGTTCAGATGACAGATTCACCACCATAACAGGTACAAGCAAGCAGAATCTGAGGGTAATGCTACTCAATGCTAGAAGTCTAAACCTCAAAATGCATTCACTCGAGGCAATCCTTAAAATGGAGAACATCAACATCTGCTCAGTGACAGAGACCTGGTTCAAAGCTCCAGAGAGCACCCCTGCATTACCAGGCTGTAATTCATACCACACCTTTCGGCCACCTAACCTGGACCGAAAAACTAAAAGTGGAGGCGTGTCCATATTCATTAAGGATATCCACACCTCCAGGCTAGTTGCTCAGCATAATGCATCTAAGATAATCCAAGTGCAACTAACTCTGGGCAAGACTGCAATCCAAATTGTAACTTGCTACAAATCTCCCACCATGCCCCAGGATTCCCACTCCTCATTTCTTGATACACTGGAAAATTTAAGGGTACAACCCAAAACCCTAATAATGGGTGATTTCAACTACCACACCATTAACTGGGAAAACTACTCGTATACCAACTCTTTTGCTCAACGTTTTCTGAAATTCATAAATTCCAATGCCTTGGATCAACTTATCCACACCCCAGCCAGGGGCAGCAATATTCTAGACCTGGTCATTACCAACATGGATGACCAGTGTTCCACACCAGAGGTCAGTCCCTCATTGGTCAGATTCGACCACAAGCTAATCAGCCTAGACATCCACATCCGCCCCCACCCCTCATTAGGGAAACCACCGTACAAAAATTTCTCCAAAGCCAACTTCATGCTTCTTAAGACAGAAGTGGCAAACCTCACAACACCCATGCAGACGGACAATAGAGGTACGACTGCTGAATCCAACACAAATGTACTTTATAAGTACTTACACTAGTGCATGGATCATGCTATCCCTAACAGAACCAAGATGCTATCCTCCAAAAAAGGAAGCCGATCTGGTGGTCCCCTGCCATAAACAAACTCTACAACAGAAGAAAGAAACTGTTGCAAAAAAGAGTAAAATCCCAAGACTGGAAGAACTCCCTGGTCAGCCTCAGTAAGAAGCTGAGATCCCTCATAAAATCCTCCAAAGCTAGTTATGAAAAGAAAATCGCCACTGATTCTAAAGACAACCACAAAGCATTCTATAGCTATGTCAAGAATCTCAATGGCAACACTCAGATCTTCTCTGAGTTACAGCACAATGGCAGTAAATATACAGAACCAACTGATATTGCCAACATCCTGGCAGATAGGTTCAGTGCTAACTTTACCCCCCCACCCCCTTAAAGGCCCATCTCTATACCAGAAGAATGCAAAGTTCCTGTAATCATGGCTGCACAGGTAAAACCACACTCTCCAAATCCAAGACAGCATCCATGGGACCTGACAACATCCCAAGCTGCATTCTACATGAACTACAGAATGAACTGGCACCCCACTTAAGCACCATGTTCAATCATAGCCTCACCTGAGGCTTTGTGCCCACTGAATGGTGCAGAGCAACGGTTATCCCACTTCATAAAGGGGGAGCCACCATGGACCTTGGGAACTACTGCCCCATTAGCCTAACAAGCCTGGTCTGCAAGGCCATGGAACTTATAAACAAAGACATTGGTAATCTCCAAACTCTGGACCCCACCCAGTTCGGGTTTATAAAAGGCAGATCATGTCTCCTAAACCTGATAAATTTTTTTGAAGCGGTCACCAAAGCCGTAGATGAGGGTGAGATGGTTCACACAGCCTATCTAGATCTCGCCAAGGCTTTTGACACCATCCCCTACTCTGGAATTATAGATAAACTCACTAAACTAGGTATAAATCCTTATGTCACAAGATGGGTTGCCAACTGGTATAACTACTAGCCACTTAACTTGATGTGTATCACTGCTTTTGCTCTTGCTACATTCTTGGTTGGGTGCTTTAACCTTCTATGACTTCATGTAGCATTCCCTGCTCCATGCAGGCTGCTACTTCTCCCCATCTTCCTTCTCTGTCATTAATGTCTGGTGGATGATACATTGTATAACCACAGCAGCTATACTCTCCCATCCTCCTCTGTTGTGTCTGGTGGGTGATACACTGTATTACCACACCAGCTGTATTCCCCCATCCTCCTCTGTTGTGTCTGGTGGATGATACACTATATCACCACACCAGATGTACTCCCCCATCTTCTACTATAACTACTAGCCACTTAACTTGGTGTGTATCACTGCTTTTACTCTTGTTACATTCTTGGTTGTGTGCTTTAATCTTTTCTGACCTCACATATGATTCCCTGCTCCATGCAGGCTGCTACTTCTACCCATCTTCCTTCTCTGTCATTCCTGAATGAACTGCATCCAAGCACCACCATCTCCCAGACCCTGTAAACATTGCCCCATCTTTCCATAATACCATTAAAATCTGCCTTCATTATTGCATCACATCCCGTAGGGATTATATCTTCCTACACAGATTGCTTGTATCTCACACACTTCAAATGGTACTGAGGCTTAGTAAGTAACAAATATACTTCTTTTTTTATAAAATATACATCCTTTACACAATACTGAAAAGTTTTTAATTGGAAATGCTTGCACAGAGCATTCTTAACTCCAGATAGAATTACTAAAATTAATTCTTCCACAAAGGGAATATGTTGGAGGTGTGAACAAATACACAATGCAGATTGGAATCACATTTTCTTTGACTGTGTTAAAATTAAGCCATTTTGAAATGGTATTAAAAACTTTTTACAAGCTTTATTTAATGAATCATTTAACTTATCTAAAGCTCTAGTATTCTTAAATGTGTACGATGGTCCTCATTTGAATGAGTCAAACACATATCTAGTTTGGACATACTTGCAATCTCAAGGAAGTGTATAACAAGAAGATGGAATACAAACACTCTGTCGACTTCAGAGGACTTCTACAGCCTACTGAAGACCACAGCATTATTGGAAATTAAAATTAAAGAATTAAGGATTCAGCCTAAGCCATTTATTAACAATCCATGGAAAAAAAGTCTTATCATTAATTGACACTTTACAATAACTGAACAGATACATTCTGATAACTGAATTGTTATACCTATAAAGTAATTGTATATATTGAGCTCTGTTATAGTGTCAGGCTGATGTAAATAGTGTACATAGTTATTTAAGATGTTATATACAAATGCTATGGAATTTATTCAACTGCATTTGAAAAATAAAACATTTTTGAGAAAAAAATATATACTTCTTATGTGTGTGTGTAACGTCTGCAAGTTTGAACCTCATATGGTCAGGACCATAATTTCGAATTTGCATAAGTTTGAGTGTTCAATGGAAATCTCCATAAGGGGAGGTTTCCATTTTGTTCAGTGTGGTACGATCTCTAAGTTGGTATATTTAAGTAGCGGGGAGTGTGGGGGTGCAGGGGGGCTTGTCCTCCTACCTACAACAGTTTGTTTTGGTTTTTTTTTGTTTTTTATTCATAGTTGAAGTTTTTTAACTTCGAACAGGATGGTTCGGACATTCTGTGTTCAAAGTTATTAAACTTTGACTATGTAATATAGCCCGTGTGTGTGTGTGTGTGTGCGTGTGCGTGTGTGTGTGTGTGTGTGTGTGTGTGTGTGTGTGTGTGTGTGTGTGTGTGTGTGTGTGTGTGTGTGTGTGTGTGTGTGTTCATGTGTATCTGATACCACTTAACTTTCTGTGATTTCACAGAGCGTACCTGATTTTGACTAATACTTTAAGCACTGTCCCTCACAACCTTTCTCATTTTCTGGTAAATCATTAAGGATTGCAGTCAGTCAGTAATGCCATTCTTATTTCTTATTGTTCAGAAAATGCATGTTAATTCAAAACCTGTCATTCCATTAACTTTTTATGTAAAATAGTGCAATATTTAAAGTTTATTCCTGATTTTGAGCTTTTGATCCAGTCCTCATTATTTTTGGCTTTGTCTAAAATTATTAAGCAAATAAGTCGAGATGTATGTTGTGCATTGCACGTGTGCGCGCGTGCACAGGTATTCCAGTAGAGAAATGTCATAAAAATGAAGCTCATAAAACAGAATCTCAAACCAAAGCAAATGAAACTCACTAGCTATGGAAATATCTAACTGAAAGATACATAATGAAAGCAGAAATATGATCAAGGTACCCACATTGTACACTACACTAAAGAAAAAGCATGTCAGCTATCCTGATGCAGGGTCTTTGCCCCTCCCCCATCTTTATGTATAAAAACTCCATAGCCACACAATGATTGGAAGCTAGCCATTCCTCAAAGAATATTATTCACATTTTTTGACACATATGACAGCTCCATGCTTGAATACTCAACTTCCTAATTTCTGGTGGCTTTCATTTACAGAACTTTGAGCCACAAGGATTCGTTCAAAGTGGCTTTGTCCTCATAACATGCTGACTAGAACTATGTTCTACTTCTGTTTTGATCCTGAGGTACAATGCAACTGATATGCCATAAAATAGAAACAGCAGGAATCAGGAAAGTGGTGTCTGTATAAATGTTAAATAAAATAATTGTTTCAGCTATGTATCTATTTCAATATGAAGTATAAAACACAGAAAAATGAAATAAAATAAAATAAAACAGAGAAAACATTCTGCCATTAATAACAGTATATTCCAAACAGGCTACAAACCAAAATTTACTGCTAACACGTAATCAAGTATCTACCAAGGAGACTTGTTATACTCTCTGCATGTGGATAAACTACAGTACAGAATTCCAAGTGCAACTAGACCGGCATCTAACATATGGAATTCCCGAATAAACGGAACTACCTGGGGCTGTTCTTGCAATAAATCACAGACAATGCTAGACTATTTTACTGAATAAACTTCTTGTAGCCAGATAAGGAGAAAACTGTACTATATTTATTCAGAGATTGAGAGACCTCTCAGTCCAGCATATTGCCTCCACATGACAAAGTGCTGTGTCATTTAATTAGTTAATAATAAAATGTAACAATCCAAATGCAGGGCAGCCACAAACAGAGACGGGGATCTTCGCAATCAAATAAGATAAAATAACAATCACTGTGAGCGAACACCCCTGATGACAATGAAACGTTAGATGTAATCCAAAGAATAAAAGGCTTCTCGCTCTTATACAAAATCATACATATAAATGGTGTATGATTTTGTATAAGAGCGAGAAGCCTTTTATTCTTTGGATTACATCTAACGTTTCATTGCCATCAGGGGTGTTCGCTCACAGTGATTGTTATAATAATAAAATGTAGTTTTATCCTTTTTAGCTCCAGGAAGTGTTATTCAGTTGGCCTTTTGTGGGAATTTGGAGATATGCCTCCGCCTTGCACAGTCCAGGTCACTGCAAAAAGAAAGAGTTTTCTGTTTTTTTGAAGAAACATTTGCTATGGGATTCAAGCAGTGTTTTACCATTTCCCATAATCCTTTACTGCTCCACATTTGTTGTGTTCTTATCTCCTATCAGTAGGACTATATGTCATCCTTACTTACACCTTATTTGGCTCTATCCATATGAAATATACATACCAAACTGTCCTTCGTACTTCTGCAAACACCTTATTTACATTCTGTAATGACTTTATTCCCTTATACCTCTGATAACAACTATACTATGCTGAACTAACTATCCTTCCTATTTCTATCTCCCAATTAGCCCCCGTCTCTTAATACCCATCTCAATTTCTTCTTCTTGACTACATTTCAATTAGATCAACAAGTGTAACCAAAATGGAAATGTACCTTATTGCACAGTACAGATGTATGTGGTTATTATAAAATTAGTTGTAAACACATACAAGTGTAATAAATTATAAATATTTTTGTAAAAAGAAATAATTCTTGTATTCTAATTATGCATATGTGATTGCATCATTGTATATGTAGAATATCTAAAATGAAACATATACCCTTTTTATTTGGGGGATATAAGAAGGCATAGTAATGGTAAGAAATGCATTGCTATTTTGTTAGGCTGTCTACCACTGTGTGAATGTCTGATAAGTTGAGAATCCCTTCAAGCAGTAATAGATAGCGGACTCATTTGCACCAGCTGTTTTCATTACAAACTGATATTCAGTTCCTGCACTGTTTATAGAACCTGTAAACTGTGGGGCTGAAAATCCAGGACCATATTTAGGTGAGCTGTAGGTGTGATGGTTGTAGAAAATCATCTGTGGAGCTTCTCCAGGGATCTGCTTGAAAAACCATATAGCCCACCCGTCCTTGATTTCAACATTGCATTTAAGAACTACAGAATCACCAGGACTCACAGATACAGAAGCAGGGACAAGTGTAACAGTCTGACACCAAATACCTGTTAAAGTAAGAAATTAGGCATTAATGCAACATCAAATTGATGATGTGACATTTCTGAAATAAAATAAAGTTCAAATACATTATAAATACATTTTAAACCAGTCAAAAGCAAGCAAAACAAGCTCTTGTGCATCATTGTTGAAAGTGTATCACTATTCCTTTAAGCTCAAGTCTTTGTGAGTGTCATATATAATGCAGTGTTGTGGTACAGTATAAATATGCAGGAAGTTCTGTGATAAGTTATGCAAATGTTAGATTACCTGCATGATATTCAAAT
Source organism: Protopterus annectens (assembly GCF_019279795.1). Classification (NCBI taxonomy): domain Eukaryota; kingdom Metazoa; phylum Chordata; order Ceratodontiformes; family Protopteridae; genus Protopterus; species Protopterus annectens. The sequence continues at coordinate 113,013,847 of NC_056747.1, read as the reverse complement.
CGCTTACTGCTGACCAAATATTTTTTACTAAAGCTAAAGAAACAGAAACAAAGTAGCAAAGCTGTTCGGGTTTATTATTGGCTACATTTTCCATCCTGTCACACAATGCTTTAGACAGCTATCAGTAATTAGAACGTGTGCTTGCTTTACTAACACATAAAAAAAATATTTGCACAATTCTGAAAATAAGAAAATATTATATATTACAGTTTCATTTTTAAGCACTCATCATTTTTTAATAGTTCCTTTCTATAATATGGTGCATTTATTATGAGCACACATTATAAAAATGTATTATTTCTTAAATGCAACCAGCAATTAAGTGCCAGCCGTGATCTGTATGAACAATCAGAATAGGAAGAGGGAAAAGACAGTGTTATCACTGAGATGCCCTTTTATACAATCACCATAATTGCAACGCTGAAAGCAGAAAGCTATATTCAAACATACAGTATTGCTAATAACAACAACTGAAATAGAAATGGATGTCCTCTTCCAAAGAGGAATTTACTGAAAACAATATTAACTGATTTGGTGTACTTTATATTGTGTGTGTGTGTGTGTGTGTGTGTGTGTGTGTGTGTGTGTGTGTGTGTGTGTGTGTGTGTGTGTGTGTGTGTGTGTGTGTATATATATATATATATATATATATATATATATATATATATATATATATGATCTATATTTATCTGTATATATGTATATATATATATATATATATATATATATATATATATATATATATATATATATATATGGTTTACTATCAAAACCATGAATAATACTTCATTTGTTTAATATAACAAAATACAATGTTGAAAACAAAAATATTTTTACATCTGCATGTCAAATGTCCTTTCTCCGATATCCGCATTCAACATTATTCTAGATAGCAGAAGGTGACACCAGACACCTAGGCTATTCAGTTTAATGTATCATGGGAATTTGACTTCTACAGCAGATGATTTTACTGTTTTGCAGGGGGGGGCAAGCCCTCCTGCAACCTCCACACCCCCTGCAAATTATATATACCAACTCTGAGATGGCACTACAGAGAGGAAAAGTGTAAATTCCCTGATACTCACTATACCGCTATCTCCATTCATAATGCCGAACCCGCAATCTCCATTCATAATGCCGAACTCATAATAATAATGAATCACTCTTTATATACATTTTTATGGGTTTGTAGTATTCCAGTTTGGCATTGTGCAACTTTGAAACTGTACTTTCCTTCAACTGACGTTCAATCAACTGTATTTCAAGATTTTGATAGTAAACACACATGTGCACACATATATTTTATATATACATATATATATATATATATATATATATATATATATATATATATATATAGTTATGTATGGGTCCTTGTCATATGAGTAAATGGTCAGATCCTCAAAACAAAATGCTCAAATCTTGTAAAATCAATTTCTCAAAAAGAAACCAAACAACTGCTTTTGCAGAGGTTAATTAAGCCCCTCTGCACCCTCATGGGGGGCGCTGTGCTCCCCACACCCCCTGGTATATATTCCAGCACTGAGACTGCACCATAGTGGCTAAAAGCCCACTATCCCGATCCTTGCTATGCCTCAGTCTTGTACAGTCCAGGTCACTCCAAAAGAAAGTGTGTTCACTTTTTTTGAAGAAACATTTGCTATGGGATTAAGTATTTTGGCTGGATTATCTGACCCATCAATCATATGAGCATTCATTCATATGACAGGGACCCATATATACAACATAAACTCAGGCATTCATTTATTCATTAATTCTATAGTTACCTGCTTAATCCAGTACGAGGTGACAGAGATTCAAAGTCTATCTCATGCATTGGACACAAGACAAGAGATATTAATTCCGGATTATGTAGTAGCCCATCACAGGTTATAGAAAGACACACTTACTCATGGCAAAAACACACACAGCTACAGACAATTTGGAGCAGTGGCATAGCTGGGGGTGGGGTGGGGTGAGTGGCTGTCCCATGCGGCACTTTTGGGACTTGTAATAGTTTTATTTAAAAAAAAAAAAAAAACAGTTTTTAAGGGCACTCTTCTTTAAGAATGATCCCATAGCATCACAACCTGTTCTTCCAGTCCAGTCGCCCGCATCACGTCTGTGCAATGTCCACCCTCCTAATTTTAAAATACAGTACAGTGGAGTTCTTTTTGTTCATTAGTTTACAAAGTAAAGTTATTTTAGTGTGAACTGATAATTTTTGCTGTTCACCAAGTAAGGAAAGTTTGCTGCTTAGTAATTATTGTGTGTCAATTCCATAGTTTGGTGTGTGTGTGTGTGTGTGTGTGTGTGTGTGTGTGTGTGTGTATGTGCACCAATTCCATTTGGTGTGTGTGTGTGTGTGTGTGTATGTGTGTGTGTGTGTGTGTGTGTGTGTGTGTGTATGCACCAAGCACTAATTCTAGTTTGGTGTGTGTGCGTGTGTGTATATATACCAATTCCTGGTTGGGGTGTGTGTGTGTATCGATTCCAGTCTGGGGTGTGTGTGTGTGTATGTGTGTGTGTGTACCAATTCCAGTTTGTGTGTGTGTGTAAGTTAAATATGTCCTAGTTAGGTAAACTTGGTGGTTAGTGTTACTCAGGCTCAAACCCTGTTCCTTAGGTATAAAGAACAAGAGCCTGAATTCTCTACCCATACCACCACTTGTGATTCAAAGAGTTGAGTCCATAGCTTTCAACTGTCCAGATTTTCAGAGAATGTCTGAAATGTTTAGTTATACTTTTGGTCTGTTCCTAACACTTAAAATTTGTGGTTTTCTGGCAAATCAGTGAGAACTGAATTCACTAAATAATGATAACCATTTCCATTTCAGTCTTCCTATCTTTCAGGGAATGCATGCTAACACAAAACATTTTATTCTAGCAATTTGCTAAGATTATAGAAGCAATGTTTAAAATGTGTCTGTGGTTTTGGGCCTTTGTCCTCCCCGCCAATAAATTTTGGCTTTTCCAGATTTCCTGTTCTGCAAAGTTGAGAGATATAATTGAGTGTCAAGTAGATTTTACAAGGAGTTGAAAGCTTCAGGAGAAGAGTAGTTTAGTGCTGCTTATGCCAAGTCTGTTTGCATTAATAATAACACAACAGGTAGTATACTTGCTTTTAATGCAGAAGGCAGTGGGTTCTACTCCCACAGTATGTAGATGGATTGTTGCTGCTCTACTGTGTTGCAGTTTAAATGGGGTGGATGCTGCAGTCCTGAGAATGTTCTCTTTTGGAGGAGATACCTAGTAACTATGCACATGTTATCAGTTTGCCATCCATTCCTTATGACAATATTATTAATTTATCATTTTTTTAATGTAACATAGGCATTTTTTTTTCTTCAAGGGCAACAAACACTTTATTTGTAGATGAAACAATGAAATATAAAGTTGCTTGCTAGCAGCAACCTCTTAATTTATTACAGATCTCTTTAATATGGAATTATTTAGATGACTTTTATTTCTGCAGAGATTGTGCATATTTACTGATATTGGTGGATTGTAATGACTGAAGTTTGAGTAGACTTTTTATGATAGAAATGTTCTGAATTGGGCAGTTTTGTCATTATTGGTTCATGTGTTTTGTTTCATTGCTTACTGGAAAAAATGTTTGAAACAATAAATTTAAGACACATTGTAACAAGTGTGCTGTATTATATAAGGAATATAATACAATCAGGAAGGTGAATCAAAGAACACATGTATGTTTGCATGGTCCTAAATATGTGCGCAAGGGGCCAATAATTTGAAAACAGCCCAAAGGTAAACTTTATCTGCCACTGGCCTGTTGCATTTTTTTTACTGTGGGTTTCAATGCTGTTTCAATGAATGTGAGTTTTAAGGGCAGAGAAGTTTTAATGCTAAGTCACTTTTTATTGTGAGACTGTATTACAGATGTCTATCAGCATTTATGCTATAACTTTTAAAATAAAAGTTTTAAATAAAATCCAAATAATCATTGTAAAAGTAAAGCATAAAGCAGTATGTGCATTAGTGTTTATGGTAAATGGGGAGAAGTAGCCAAGTAATGGGACACTGGAATGGTTGTGGAGGGGGGCTGTGTGTGGGGTACCTCATATGACCATGATTTTGTGAGGGAGAAGGGGTGACAAACTCAGACAGCCCCGGATGGTACAAACTCTAGCTATGGCACTAATTTAGAGGAATGCTAATTCAGCTGTAAAACATAATTGGGATGTTAGGGGAAACCAGACTACCTAGCAGCAACCCATATGGACATGGGGTGGATATTCTGACTCTGAAAAGAAGATCCAAACTGCAAAATTAACTCAATGGAGGCAGTATCATGAGTCACCACAACCCCACACCACTGTGCCAGTGCAACACAAACATCATGAAATAACTGCATTCTGAGCTCTTTCTGAGTTAAGTGGCTCTAATATTTAATAATCTGTGCTAAACATATGACTGCATATTTTATTCTCTTCTTGTATTAATATTTTCAAGTGCTCTGTAAGACATTTTATGATAAAGCTGACAGAAGATCCTTCTTAGAGTTTACCTGAAAGTACAGGGCATAATACTGTGCTGTTTAGGTAACAATCAATTTATTGTGTCCTCTGTGGTAACAGATTACAGATGGAGATGACCAGTAAAGTGCTGCTGCGTGTAAACAACAATTACACATCTACAGGGGATAGGATACTCTTGTAAAGTTGTAGAAAACACAACAAAGTGTTTTTTTCATATAAACTGATTTGTATATGTTGGCCATTGTAGAGATATGTTTTGTAGGAATAGACAACTATATTTATTTAATAGAATTGCTATGACGTCACAGCTACCTTTGAGAAAATTTGCAATACAATGATGGTAAAAATAGTAATGGATGCATACATTGTAGACATTTGTTTACTGGGCCAGGGGTAGAAAATATTAGGGTACAACCCAACACCCCAATAATGGGTGATTTCAACTACCCCACCATTAACTGGGAAAACTTCTTATGAACCAACTCTTTTGTTCAACGTTTTCTGGAATTCATCAATTACAACACCTTGGATCTACTTATCCACATCCCCACCAGGGGCAGCAATATCCTAGACCTAGTCATTACTAGCATGGGTGACTGGTGCTCCACACCAGAGGTCAACTCCTCATTAGTCAGATCTGACCACAAGGTAATCAGCCTAGACATCCACATCCCACCCCCACCCCCCATTAGGGAAACCACCATAAAAAAATTCTCCAAAGCCAACTTCAAGCTTCTTAAGACAGAAGTGGCAACCTTTACGACACCCATGCAGATGGACAATAGAGGTATGACTGCTGAATCCTACACAAATGCACTTTATAAGCACTTACACAAGTGCATGGATCATGCTATCCCTAACAGAACCAATATACTATCCTCCAAAAAAAGGAAACCAAGCTGGTGGTCCCCTGCCATAAACAAACTCTACAACAGAAGAAAGAAACTGTTGCAAAAAAAGAGTAAAATCCCATGATTGGAGGAACTCCCTGGTCAGCTTCAGTAAGAAGCTGAGATCCCTCATAAAATCCTCCAAAGCTAGTTACGAAAACAAAATTGCCACTGATTCTAAAGACAACCACAAAGCATTCTATAGCTATGTCAAGAATCTCAGTGGCAACACTCAGCTCTGCTCTGAGTTACAGCACAATGGCACTAAATATACAGAACCAAATGATATTGCCAACATCCTGGCAGATAGGTTCAGTGCTAACTTTACCCCCCTCTCACCCCCTAAAGGGCCCATTTCTATATGGGAAGAATGCAAAGTTCCTGTCATCATGACTGCACAGGTAAAAACCACACTCTCCGAAGCCAAGAACACAGCATCCATGGGACCTGAAAACATCCCAGGCTGCATTCTACATGAACTACAGAATGAACTGGCACTCCACCTAAGCACCATGTTCAATTATAGCCTCACCTCAGGCTTTGTGCCCACTGAATGGTGCACAGTGATGGTTATCCCACTCCACAAAGGGGGAGCCACCACGGACCCTGGGAACTACCACCCCATTAGCCTAACGAGCCTGGTCTGCAGGGCCATGGAACGTATCATCATGGAACTTATAAACAAAGACATTGGTAAACTCCAAACTGTGGACCCTACCCAGTTTGGTTTGTAAAAGGCAAATCATGTCTCCTAAACCTGATAGACTTCTTTGAAGCAGTCACCAAAGCCGTAGATGAGGGTAAGGTGATTCACACAGCCTATTTAGATCACTCCAAGGCTTTTGACACCATCCCCCACTCTGGAATTATAGCTAAACTCACTAAACTAGGTATAAATCCCTATGTCACAAGATGAGTTGCCAACTGGCTCACTGACAGAACCAACACTGTGAAAGTAGCAGATTCCAAATCTGACTTCAGACCAGTGACAAGTGGATCACCACAGGGTTCAGTCCTTGGTCCTCTCCTGTTTAGTATCTACTTTTCTGAAGTACAGGCTAACACAGAATGTCTTTGGCTAATGAAGTCAACAGATGACTGCAAACTAGGAGCCATAATTGAAACTCCTAACGATGTGGACATCCTACAAAAGGGCCTCACTGAGACAGATGCCTGGTGTCAAAGCCATGGCCTCAAGCTCAATGCCAAAAAGTGCATTGTCATCCACTTTGGTAAAAACTCTGTACCATGAGCTATCACATAGGTGGTAGTCTACTTAACACTGAAAGCATGATAAGAGACCTTAGGACACAGGTGGACAGTAGTTTCTCCTTTGATAATCAGATTGCCACAGTAGTCAGGAAATCCTTCTACATGGCACACCTCATCACAAAAGGTTTCTCATCCAGGAAAAATGAGGTAATTGTTCCCCTCTACTCATCACTCATTAGACCCATTATAGAATACAGCACCCCTTTTGGTATATACCTCACAAGACATCTACAACAACTGAAAAGGCCACATAAATACCTCACAAAGAGGATTACTGGCCTCAAACAGATACCCTATACAGACCATCTCAAAAAACTCCAGCTTTACTCTGTCGCATATCACCTACTCAGAGGCAATCTCTGCCTAACATACAAAGCTATGTCAAACCCAGAGCTTTTGGACATGCTCCACTTAAAGAAATCCCAATCTCTCCAAGCTACATGCTCTTGGGATCTAAACCTTGTCACCACAATAAACAGAACATGCTGGAAGGATAGATTCCTGTCCCAGAGACTTCCCACACTCTGGAATAAACTACCTGTCTATATCAAACAAAGCTCCTCATTAGTACTCTTCAAGAAAAATCTTGATGATTGGATGGGAAATAGGAAATTCACCCCAGGGATCACCTCTGTGGCTCTGCTCAACAGGGGCACAGGAAAATAATTTTTTGGGTGGCGAAAGCCAGGATACCTTTTTGGCTATGCTTGTATAGGCCCTAGGGCTGATAGCCTGGTACCTACCTATGAACCTATGAAGACATAGGTTCTATAAGCCAGAACACAGGAGTGATGGTATTCTCTGTGGTTCATGTTTCATGCTTGGACATAAGACTGTCCTGAAATCCAACTATGGTGTTGTGAAATGAATATGCCAAGACAATGGCAGCAAACAAAGCAAACCCATGTGAGGGTATTCACCCCACACACACATCCCTATGCAGGGAGCTGCACTCCCCACATCCCCCCTAAATAAATATACCGACCCTGAGATCGCACTCTCTTGGAGGTAAGGGGCAAAGGTTGACATGCTGGGTAAGCACTTCTGTGCCGTCCATTTTCCGTCAGTGCTCTGAGCGGTGGGTGATCTGTCGTTTCAGTGTTGTCGGCTCCCTCATATGAAAGTCGGTGATGTGGCATTTCAGTAAAGTGAAGGGGACCCATATGTGTGTGTGTGTGTATGTATATATATATATATAGGTCTACCTGAAAACACTGAATGCCCAACACCGAAAGATCAACAATGGAGATGACTGGCGATTGACAATGCCAATGCTGAGAACACTGACATGTTATGGTAAGTGTGTGATAGTGACAGATGTTAGGGTCAAGGTGCGGGTAAGGTAAGTGTGCTATAGTGACAGACTTTAAGGTTAGGGGCAGGTTAAGTGAGTTAGGGTGCGGATAAGGTAAGTATGCGATAGTGACAGATTTTAGGGTTAGGGGTAGGTTAAGTGAGTTAGGGTTAGGGCGTGGGTTAGGTGAGTGTGCGATAGTGACGGACCTTAGGGTTAGGGTTTGGGTTAAGGTTAGTGCATAGATAGTTGTGTATGCAAGGTTTAGTGTAGGTTTGTAAGGTTTTTGGTGTGCTTTTGTTGTGTGTGTGTTTTACGGAAAAGGTATTTGTTTTGTTTTGTTGATTTATCAGGGTTGTGGTTTGTCGGGCATGTGAAGTTTCGTGTTTTTGAATTTTCAGTTTTGTGGTGTCTGTTATCTCGTTGTCGGTGTTTTTGCATGTCAGTGTTTTCAGGTAGACCTATTTTATATATATATATATATATATATATATATATATATATATATATATATATATATATATATTGTCTACTATTACATTCCCAAAACTGCTTCAGTCGACCAACATGAGGTCAAAAGGTAGTTTTCAAGTGGGCAGAAAGCCGAACCAGAAAACATCAACTACACTACAGCAAATATGTAGAGTAGTTTGATTTTCTGTGTTTGGCATTGAGTGTGGAGATCGCAGTTCAGTGAGGAACAGGGAATTAACCAATTTCCTCACTGTAGTGTGATCTCAGAGTTAGTATATAGAATTTTCAAGGGGCGTGGGGGGTGCACGTACCACTGACCATGGAAAGTCACTGCAGGTAAACTGCATAACATAGGTGACTGACGTCACTTCTTGCTATGTCAAATACATCGAACTCCGGTAGTCAATGTATTCCATTTTAAGTTTGTTGCCTATTCGACTGTACGGATTCGTCTTTTCGGGTTGACTTTTTGACCATTCGACCGAAGCAGTTTCAGGAATGTGACAGTAAACCATATATATATATATATATATATATATATATATATATATATATATATATATGGGAATACAGAAATTCCACAGTTCTGAAATTCTAAATCCTGTGGACCAGAATCTCGAGATTGCAGAATCTTGAACGTAATGAATAGGGATTGCCGTACAGTGCGGAAAGGGAGCTTTGCTGTTCACACCAATGTAGTGCAATCTTGGAGATGATATATTTAAGTTGCTGGGGGTGTGGAGGGCGCAGGGCGGCAAGCCCCCCTGCATACACTTTAGAATAGTTTGTTGTATGTTTTACTTTTTTTTTTTTTTTTTTTTTTTTTTTTAAGTTTTGAGATTCTGCAATCTCAAGATTCTGGTCCTCAGGATTTAGAGACTCCGTATTGTGGAATTTTGGTATTCTGTATTGATTTTATATATATATATATATATATATATATATATATATATATATATATATATAGATATATATATATATATATATTAGCCATAAAACCTCTCAGTCTTTGTCCTTAAAGTTAAGATAGAATTTGCCAACACATATTGCTTCAGACTCTCTGTCTTCTACATGACTTCTGTCTTTATGCTATTAGCATTCTGGGATTCATTTACAAAGAATTGACACAAGATGCCAACCCACAAATTACATGTCAGTCTAGTAAATTTCATACTAAAGCCAGTGTCTAGCTGATAGGAGTCATGGTTCTTCAACATGTAACTCAACTTAGACAAGCCTTCTTGTGTTGTTATAATATTGGGGTCCTTATATGCCCCAGTTGTGCAGTTATGTCTGCTGTTTAAAACACAGGTCTCCTCTTGCAGTAGACCCACTTCCTATTAAGCCCAAGTCAAGTGGAACACTTGCTTTACCTTTTCTTAATGTCAAGCATGGTGAAAGCTCATCCACTCACAACCTAAATACCAGCTATGTTTGACTGTGCTTTGCTTTAATGCATTAATGTGGTTATACACATGGACATGAGAAGACTAAAGTGAGATATTTAATTATGTACCCACATGTTGACAACATTAACCCCACTGTAGTTTACCTATTTATATGGGAGACCCAAAGGGAGACGATACAAATATTTAGCAGAATTAGCATGAAGTTTTACCATCTCCATATGGCTTCTAACTCTGGTAACTGAAGATCTTTGAGGCAGAGTAAGTTCATATGGACCTTGAACATATCACTTGGAACCTGTGTGCTGGCACCCAGAGTGGTAAACATGCATTTAAGTAAGATCCCCCCCCACTGGTCTGCCTTGCTATGTTGCATATTAAGTATACCTCAGTTCATATAATTACCTTTGAAGTCTCCTATTAACCAAACAAAGAGACATATTTTGAAAAGCGACCCCTGCTCAAAGAAAAACAACTGTGATTAGCATTTTGAAATGTAATCCCACTTCCCAACAGCAGAAAGAGAAATTTTGAAACCACTGTCATTGATATTAACTCCCTTTTTCATCTTTTGTACATGGGGTGGGGGGTGTCACATCAACAGTGACCATCTCCAAGAGCTAACAATAGCACTGCTGGGAGGCTAGCCCCAACATGGACATTTTGTAATAATCAGTCCCCCCTAAGAGAGAGAACCACTCTTAAATTCATCCTCCTAACCTCTCAGCCACAGAGAAACAAACTGTGAAAGGCAATTTCCCCAAACAACAAACGAAAAGAAACATTTTGAAATGCCATTCCCCCCTCACTTCCCAACAACAGAGAAAAAATTTTGAAATTCTCTCTTTGACTTTCTATTAACAGAGAGAAGCAGTTTGAAAATCTATGACCCAACCCACAACACAGGGATAGATTTTGAAGTGCAATTTCCTTTGTCTCACTCCCTGTTATAGGCTTATATGCCCTACCTCCGTCAAACATATCTCATGTTGTCATAAGTTGAGCACTATGGGAGCAGATTTCAGAACTCACTAACAACATCTCTTGTGCCCCCCCCCCCAGCAGGTAGAAGTTGAACAACCCCCCAGAACAACTAGAACAACAGTAAAACAGAAGACATTTTACCCTCCCATCCCCCCATGTCCTGCTGTAGATCTGCGCTTCCTCAACAAACCAGCTTGCTGTCTGCACTCCTATTGCTTGACTGTAGCAAGTGAAATCTCCGTAGAGCAATGAGCACTGCAATGAGTGTGGCTGTATTTATCTTATAATTTCAAAGTATGCTAATGAGTCAGTCAAGGGTAAGTATCTCTGAATCATATAATGTATGCAATGCGCACTCGCCCAAGGCTGCGTTAGGAGTATTGCACCTGACTGTGAAGCCACATGAATCACATTACATTTGCATGAGCAGGTCACTGACCCCTGTGGGAATGTAGAATTTTTTTAGCATTTGCTGTGACCCTACAGGCAACACAGAACAATAACAGAATCAGATGTCGATTGTATGGGCCATGCACATGAAAATAATCACTTTGTCATTCACATCCCAAACACTAACCTGGCATGCCATGCATGTATCCAGCATTATAACATGGCATTGTGCACGGTCACTCTGCCTTGGTGCCTCTCAGTGTATAATATGTGATATCTGCAGTGTGTGGTATGACTGTCATTCGCATCTCAGACACCAACCTGGCATGCCATGCATGTATCCAACATTATAGCATGGCATTGTGCATGTCCACCCTGCCTTGGTGCCTCTCAGTGTATAATATGTGATATCTGCAATGTGTGGTATGACTGTCATTGGCATCTCAGACACCAACCTGGTATGCCATGCATGTATCCAGCATTATAACATGGCATTGTGCATGGCCACCCTGCCTTGGTGCCTCTCAGTGTATAATATGTGATATCTGCAATGTGTGGTATGACTGTCATTCGCATCTCAGACACCAACCTAGCATGCCATGCATGTATCCAGCATTATAGTATGGCATTGTGCATGTCCACCCTGCCTTGGTGCCTCTCAGTGTATAATATGTGATATCTGCAGTGTGTGGTATGACTGTCATTCGCATCTCAGACACCAACCTGGCATGCCATGCATGTATCCAGCATTATAGCATGGCATTGTGCACAGCCACCCTGCCTTGGTGCCTCTCAGTGTATAATATATGATATCTGCAGTGTGTGGTATGACTGCCTTTCGCATCTCAGACACCACCCTGGCATGCCATGCATGTATCCAGCATTATAGCATGACATTGTGCACGGCCACCCTGCCTTGGTGCCTCTCAGTGTATAATATGTGATATCTACAGTGTGTGGTATGACTGTCATTCGCATCTCAGACACCAACCTGGCATGCCATGCATGTATCCAGCATTATGGCATGGCATTGTGCACGGCCACCCTGCCTTGGTGCCTCTCAGTGTATAATATGTGATATCTGCACAGCCACCCTGCCTTGGTGCCTCTCAGTGTATACTATGTGCTATCTGCATGGCCACCCTGCCTTGGTGCCTCTCAGTGTATAATATGAGATATCTGCATGGCCACCCTGCCTTGGTGCCTCTCAGTGTATAATATGTGATATCTGCATGGCCACCCTGCATTGGTGCCTCTCAGTGTATAATATGTGATATCTGCAGTGTGTGATATGACTGTCATTCGCATCTCAGACACCAACCTGGCATGCCATGCATGTATCCAGCATTATAGCATGGCATTGTGCATGGCCACCCTGCCTTGGTGCCTCTCAGTGTATAATATGTGATATCTGCAGTGTGTGGTATGACTGTCATTTGCATCTCAGACACCAACCTGGCATGCCATGCATGTATCCAGCATTATAGCATGGCATTGTGCACGGCCACCCTGCCTTGGTGCCTCTCAGTGTATAATATGTGATATCTGCACGGCCACCCTGCCTTGGTGCCTCTCAGTGTATAATATGTGATATCTGCATGGCCACCCTGCCTTGGTGCCTCTCAGTGTATAATATGTGATATCTGCACGGCCACCCTGCCTTGGTGCCTCTCAGTGTATAATATGTGATATCTGCATGGCCACCCTGCCTTGGTGCCTCTCAGTGTATAATATGAGATATCTGCATGGCCACCCTGCCTTGGTGCCTCTCAGTGTATAATATGTGATATTTGCATGGCCACCCTGCCTTGGTGCCTCTCAGTGTATAATATGTGATATCTGCAGTGTGTGATATGACTGTCATTCGCATCTCAGACACCAACCTGGCATGCCATGCATGTATCCAGCATTATAGCATGGCATTGTGCACGGCCACCCTGCCTTGGTGCCTCTCAGTGTATAATATGTGATATTTGCATGGCCACCCTGCCTTGGTGCCTCTCAGTGTATAATATGTGATATCTGCATGGCCACCCTGCCTTGGTGCCTCTCAGTGTATAATATGTGATATTTGCATGGCCACCCTGCCTTGGTGCCTCTCAGTGTATAATATGTGATATCTGCAGTGTGTGATATGACTGTCATTCGCATCTCAGACACCAACCTGGCATGCCATGCATGTATCCAGCATTATAGCATGACATTGTGCACGGCCACCCTGCCTTGGTGCCTCTCAGTGTATAATATGTGATATCTGCATGGCCACCCTGCCTTGGTGCCTCTCAGTGTATAATATGTGATATTTGCATGGCCACCCTGCCTTGGTGCCTCTCAGTGTATAACATGTGATATCTGCACTGTGTGGTATGACTAATGTGCTAACATGTTCCTTAGATTGCGACCTCTGAAGTGTCAATGACTTTTGAAGACACTCCTTGTGGCAGTGCTACCAGGGAGTACATGAAAAAAAATCTAAAATATTTCTGCATGTCATGTACAGGGACCACCAAGAGCATTTGCTATCTCTCAAGCTTTTAGTGCAAGAATTCGGGAGAAAGCCAAATATTATAGTGGGACAAAGACCCAACAGCAGAAACAGGTTTTAAATATTGCAGTTATGAACTTAGAAAGTTAATAAATTAACAGATTGTCCATTAGTCTACATTTAATCAAGTCTGAAAATCAAATATCTGTAATTATTTAGTAACTTCAGTCCATAAGGATTTGCCAGAAAACCACATATTTTATGAGGAACAGACTAAAAATATGAGGCAAAATTCTGAATATTCTGGAGAATTCTGGACATTTGAGAGATATGCCTCAGTATAAGGTGGATGTATGACACTTCCTTGCCAAGACATTGACTGTTGCAACAGGCATCACATACTCAGGAGAGCAGTACAGTCACCACTATAGTGAGCTAAAGAGGTGCTGCCTTTCTTCACCAGTGGAAAAAGGAAGTTAGGAAAGTGCCCCTGACTTATAAGTATGCATGACAGGTGCATTTTTACTGTTTTACCAGTATATGGCTGAAATCTCATATGATACACCGACAAAAGACAAAGACCAGAACATCAAACCAGCTTATCTTCCAAAAACTGGTAACAAAACTAGCAAATTTCTCTGTATCATACCACATCCCCTGCCTATTATGCATACCAACTCTGAGATTTCTTTATATTAGGGAAAAGGCAAACATCCGATCCCTAGAAATACTGTTCATTTGGACTTTCTGGACTTCAGTATTTTGTCAGTCAGTTGTATGGGTTTTCAGCCATATGCTAGGAATCTATACATACACACACATGTGTGTGTGTGTGTGTGTGTGTGTGTGTGTGTGTATGTGTGTGTGTGTGTGTGTGTGTGTGTGTGTGTGTGTGTGTGTGTGTGTGTGTGTGTGTGTGTGTGTGTGTGTGTGTGTGAGATTGACAGACAAGTTGCCGATTGTGGAAAGAAATTGGGATAGCTGATCGAAAATCATCAACATCTTGAATGTGACAACTTTGCTCTTGTGTGAGATCATGGTAGAATGGGGATAAGGGAATTTGCCCTTTCCCCACTGTATTGTGAACTCAGGGTTGGTATATATAATTAGCAGGGGGTGTGGGCTGTATAGGGGGGTGCTTGCCCATGGGAAATAAAATAAAGTGTATACTTTTTTTTTTTAGTAATGTGCATTTTAAGCAGTTGTGGTTGATAAGCTATTTGACATTCAACATGTTGCTTTTTCAATAAAGCAACACACAGAAGTATATATAGATAAATATGTAGATACACACACACACACACACACACACACACACACACACACACACACACACACACACACACACACTTATGATTCAACAATTCCAGTTCCACAACAGAGTTAATGACATTTACACAATCCCTGCCCGCATGCATCTTGTACCAGTCTAGCCTATATATATTCCTTTACCATGACCCATTTTTATGGCTCCAGTCCTGCATGGAACGAGGAAGCCCCAACCTCTAGCAAAAGGCAACCATGTGACTTGAGCTAGTGCAATTGTGACCTGCCAGAGCACCCCAAAGTGGGATTGCTCACTATTGCACTACAGTGCTCCCTGACCATGAAGTGTTTCCCAGTCACCTGCAGGAAGGAGAAGACCCTCGACCCAAAGTTTGTATGGATAACCAGTATTGGTAGCCTCCCAGTGGATATGGGCAGGGAGGGAAAACCCCCAGATAATCTGCTCAAATGGTGGCCCACCTGCTTGCCTGACTGCTATGGCCACCTGTCCCCTACATAGACTTTGACCCTATTATGGGTGCATCATTAACTCTCTGCCTCCCTTCAGGCATAACTCCTTCAGCAGGAAGGGCATCTGGACTCTGGATGTTGAGCAAATCAAGGCCAAAGGCTCCATCTGGAAAGTACCAAACTGGGTCTCTGTCCTCTTACTCTACATGTCTCAAAATTGGCCACTTTCCTGTTGATATATTTTCTGGTCCTCATTATTACTGAACTACTGCATGACTGTTGCCAACACAATCTTCCCATCATTTCAGACCAGATGATGCAGCTCCCCTTCACACACACACAGATGCTCTTTGCTTTCAGTAGGTCCCATAATGTCATTCCTATTAGCCTATGTTTGCTTACCATGCCTAAGTTGTTTGACTCAAGTTAATGATTGTAGTTGTCCACATTGTGGTTGAACAGATTCTCTCAACATTGCACATGCTGTTGGCAGGTGCACACTTCCCCCAAGGTTTTCTAATGGACCCATAGCTCTCAATGAATCAGAGACAAATCTCAACAGAATCAGGGACAAATCCAGAAATAATCAAGGGACACTTTTAAAATATTAGTATTATTAACTTCAGACATGGACAGAATAAGAGAATTTGAAGTAATATAAATAATTTTCTGAATGTTAAGAAATCTACAACTCTAAATGTTGTCATTATTTATTAAGTGTAATTCACCTCCTTTATTTCCAAATGTCACCAGTCAGTTTTTGGAGGGATTAAGAGGAACAAAGCTAAATTTGTGTCAAAGTTGGGGACAGTTGAGAGGTATTAGTAGACCTTCCATGAGGCTCCATTCATATCCAGCTGTGGTCCACTGGGACGAATCATCAGTCTCCACCCATTACATGAGGGGTGTTCCCAGTGCCAAATATGTGATGTAAACCCACAATGTAAATATATGTTAGCAACTGCATGCACAGATAGACAGTTCTCCTCAGGAGGAACACGATCACAAAGAATCATGCACTATTTTTTTTTTACTTTTGTTTTAAAATATATTTATTATGTTTTGTTTAACATCCCCCTCCCCTTTTTTAAAACTGAAGGTAAGATAAAGAGGCCCAGGATTTCATCTTCCCAACCTTCGCAGAGGCCACAATTTACCCCAAATCTGTAGTGCTGCCTAACCTAAAGAAATGCCCAGAGAAACACTGCCTTCCTACCCTGGCAATATGATGCTTTTTATCATTGCTACTGTTTGTCTTCCAGAAATGGGTTTAGCATCTTCCACCATAAATATGAAGCCATTCCGGCTTGCTTTGTTTTCTAGCTGGTGTAAAGTATTCAATCATGCCACTGGACAAAAACCTGGATCCTTAGTGTCTCTGAGGAATGCTTGTTGCAACCATGCCTCTAAATCAGTCTTCAAGGATAGAAACCAGATATGTACCCCCATCATAACTGTTACTGCATCTCTCCATCTTAATTTCATTTCACCATTAATTATGGCATCACATTGTAGAAGCTCACCAATCCTGAATGCCCCTTACTGCAATGTGAGAGAAAAGCTGGCTGCGACCATCAGATTGAGATAATTACTCACTGTTGTTCTTAATCTTTTCAAAAGAATAGGCAATAACCTTTTTCCCAGTGGATATCTCACAGCTGTCCTTTTTCCCTGCATTATTTTCCAGCCATTTGCCATCTTTCCCACAAACCAGTATTTTGTTGGGCCAACAGCTGCTTTTGTGGTATTGCTGAAGGCTGCCAGATGAAATCTATCAGTTGCCACTGCATCTCTGCACTCCCTTCAGTGTGCTAAAAACCTCTAGATCAAGCGTGCTGACTATACATGCTTATCCTTCAGTACTTTACACCTAGACAGTGCTCTGCTGTATGATGCACTGCTGCTGGTTGCCCAAGATTCCTTCACCACCTTAATAATTGTTCTTTCCAAAAGGTCCACACTATGTCTGGAATACATTCTTTTGTGCATGCCGCTCCTGGAACCAGGGCTCTGAACTTGTGAAACTACAGAAGAAAAAGTGAATCAGCGATGTCATTCAACATACCCAGTACAAACTGCCCATCAAAAGACATTTTTCATTTGCAGAGCTTGCAAGGAAATTCTGCTAATCACCCTGTGAACTCACTTGGCCATTACATGAATCCCCAACAGGGCTACTACCACTGTCTGGTTCTCTATGTGGAACGTGGATCTGTGGTTCTTATGTTCCTTTTCCCAAACCACCATGGCTGTCCAGATCACCATGGTCTCTAGGCATGTTATGTCTGTCCTTTCCTCACTCCATGCCGTTGGCTAGGCCATAGAAAACTATTTCACAGCAAAAAAAGCCACTTCTGTCAATTGATGTATCATTTGAAATTGACCAATTTTCCTTTTGGGCACTAGGCCCAGTGGCAAGACTTTGAAGTGCTCAAATGATGTGGATCTGCAGTTTAACCCAAATGTACTTCTTTGTGCAAGTTTCCATTAACAATTACTTCCTCCCTTTCTTTTAATAAAGCTAGATTGTTTCATACATTATTGGAAGGTGTCACCCTAGCCTTAGTCCTGAAACATCAGGTGAAACCTTCGATAAGATGACTAGACACTTCTTTGTTTGGGTAGGCAGCCAGCAGGAGTTGAAGATACTCAGTTTGAAAAGGGGAATGTTCCCTTTGGAGTATACACCAGTCTGGGTTTGTAACACCAGCTGACTGCTCCTCTGATGGTGCCCATACCTTGTTCTGTAAACTCATCACATGAAGGGGATCTGACCCCTACCTGCCTGCCATTTTTTGGGGTGTTTTCTTGTTGCAACCCATAATTTATACTAGGGTGGGCACCACTGCAATGTGTGTATTTGTAGGCAAAATGGCAAGCCATCTACTGGCATTTACCTGCATTAAATGCCCAGGCCTGGCATCTTGCTGCCTTCCTGTTGTGGTACCTGTGGCTTTTCCATTGTACCTAGCCATGTGTCCACATGCTTGCTTTCCCACCTCAAAGGCTTCTCTGCTGCTTTCAGCTTGTGATATTTTTGGTTATACCAATACCAAGAGATGCCCGTCC
Source organism: Protopterus annectens (assembly GCF_019279795.1). Lineage (NCBI taxonomy): Eukaryota > Metazoa > Chordata > Ceratodontiformes > Protopteridae > Protopterus > Protopterus annectens. Next base: position 112,995,347 of record NC_056747.1, on the reverse strand, counting down.
AAACCTTTGTGATTCCTTTATGGCCATAAAGTAGATCAATATTGGTAGTTCTATTTAGGTTCTTTCTGTAGTGTTATGGCCATGAAATATATGAACTCTGTTACCCAGTTGTCCCAGTTCCTCAATCTTCCTTTAGGGAGCCAGTTTTTCCCAGAGCTGCTAATTTCATTTTTAAGTCCTTGCTATCTTGGGCATCAGAATCTAAAATTCTCTGAACTCCCAATGTGTCAGTCAGATAAACCACAATAATGTAGTTACCACTCCAGATTGTTTCATTCATTTCTATGGGTAAATGAGCAGTCAAGTGAACACATTCTCTGGAAAGGCCTAGGATACTTGCAGCAGGATCATCCTCATTACCCCCTACCACCTTTAAATTGTAGGTGGTAGTATGTCCTGTGGTTACCCAGGATAGATTTTCAGGAGGTCTATCCTCAGTAGGCTTAGGTCCACCCTTTACCAATGGTTGTCTCTGCCCCACTTTGTCCACCATTATTGTTAGGGGCATCATCTGCCAACAGCTACTATAACACATTCCATCCTTCTCCGGGCAAAGCTGCTAGCATACCTCTCATGCGCTCTCTACAAGCTGTACCCTAATCTTGTGACTGACTTGTTTTCCACCTGCATGTTCCTTAGCATACCTCTCATGCGCTCTCTACAAGCTGTACCCTAATCTTGTGACTGACTTGTTTTCCACCTGCATGTTCCTTAGCATACCTCTCATGCGCTCTCTACAAGCTGTACCCTAATCTTGTGACTGACTTGTTTTCCACCTGCATGTTCCTTAGCATACCTCTCATGTGCTCTCTACAAGCTGTACCCTAATCTTGTGACTGACTTGTTTTCCACCTGCATGTTCCTTAGCATACCTCTCATGCGCTCTCTACAAGCTGTACCCTAATCTTGTGACTGACTTGTTTTCCACCTGCATGTTCCTTAGCATACCTCTCATGTGCTCTCTACAAGCTGTACCCTAATCTTGTGACTGACTTGTTTTCCACCTGCATGTTCCTTAGCATACCTCTCATGCGCTCTCTACAAGCTGTACCCTAATCTTGTGACTGACTTGTTTTCCACCTGCATGTTCCTTAGCATACCTCTCATGCTCTCTACAAGCTGTACCCTAATCTTGTGACTGACTTGTTTTCCACCTGCATGTTCCTTAGCATACCTCTCATGCACTCTCTACAAGCTGTACCCTAATCTTGTGACTGACTTGTTTTCCACCTGCATGTTCCTTAGCATACCTCTCATGCACTCTCTACAAGCTGTACCCTAATCTTGTGACTGACTTGTTTTCCACCTGCATGTTCCTTAGCATACCTCTCATGCGCTCTCTACAAGCTGTACCCTAATCTTGTGACTGACTTGTTTTCCACCTGCATGTTCCTTAGCATACCTCTCATGTGCTCTCTACAAGCTGTACCCTAATCTTGTGACTGACTTGTTTTCCACCTGCATGTTCCTTAGCATACCTCTCATGTGCTCTCTACAAGCTGTGCCCTAATCTTGTGACTGACTTGTTTTCCACCTGCATGTTCCTTAGCATACCTCTCATGCACTCTCTACAAGCTGTACCCTAATCTTGTGACTGACTTGTTTTCCACCTGCATGTTCCTTAGCATACCTCTCATGCTCTCTACAAGCTGTACCCTAATCTTGTGACTGACTTGTTTTCCACCTGCATGTTCCTTTTTCTAAATAACTGGTGGCTCACCTTGCACATAAGGGTTTCTGGAAATCTCTTCCACTGTGCAGCAGGTAGCACCTTCACTGCAATAAGCTTACCTGCTTCTTTTCACCCTACAATGTCCTCTCTTTGCTCTGGGTTGTCTGCATGGTCCTTCACCTTGATCTTCTACCCTGGCAATATCATCCAGTAATAAATTCACCTGGCCCATCCACAAATTCCATCTGTTGCAGGATTTCCTTACTCAGGACATTCTGCAAAGAGATGTCAAGAATACTTAATACATGCCCTACTCCAACCCTTTGCAAAATACTCTGTTGCTCTCTCATTACATGCCCATTCTCTATGCCCTTCTTAAGGAAAATAAAAACATTTATTGTTGTCATTGTGTAATGTAAGCAAGTTTAACATGAGGAGCCTTGCTGAGTATTAATTTAACTAGTCAGATACATGCCTGCCCTGTACTGGGAAGTGGCCATAACATTCCTCCCAAAGGAGTAGCCCTTGCAGTCAAAGGACGACTTACTAAATTGGCCACTGTCTTTTCTCTTGACCAATAGATTATGTTGTATAACTATAAGCCAGTTACTTAGTCTCCCTAACATCTTGGTGTCTGCACTCAGTCAATGAAAGAAAACCTGTCCTTCTTTGCGTCTCCTCTGTACTGGCTATAAATTGATTGCTTTCCGTAATAATTGACCTTCCACATACTACTTTCACCACACAATGGCCAAACCCCTGCCCAGGTAAAATAACTTTTGCCACCATAAATATTAGAAGCATCAGAAATGAAGCTACTGAAATTCATGCTTGGATTATCCAACACAAGCCTGATATTCTAGCTATAACTGAAATTTGACTCAAACCCAGCATAAACAGCTGTGAAATTACACTCCCTACCTATAATATCACCTGTAATGACTATACAAAGATGAAAGGTTGTAGTATTGCTTTAATATTTTCCAGTACCTACCACATTTCCCTTTACAGCAAACCTATACTAAAATTCAGTGCAGCTTATTTTTTTTTCCTTTAAGGAAAGTAACAAGAAGTATTACTGTCTTTTAGATCCCTTCTGATGACAATACAGCAACAATGGAAGATATCCTACACTGGCTATCCATAACAATTCCACAAGAAAAATACTACTATGGGATGTCAATGTCAATTGGTTGAACATAAGCTCTAACTCCCCTACATCCAGAATGAACTTATATGATTTCACCCAACTAATTAATATCCCCATACATTATAGGAAGACATCAGACTCCTTATTAGACAGGATCCTAGTATCAGACCCTAGTAAATTCATCACCACAGGTAGAATGCCAGAGTCATACCTCTCAACCTCTTAGACCAAGAAATCTGGACAAAGCCATACATAATAGGGGGCGCAAATGCCCCAAAATAAGGACACTTCTCAAATATTGCTCTTACAAACTTAGAAATTTGATAGAATAAAAGGTTTTGCATTAACATGAATTTTCTGGAGGGTTTGAAGTCTGAAACTCAAATCTCTGTAATTATTTTCTGACTTCAGCCTTCAATGATTTACCAACAATTTGCCAGAAAACCACAATTTCACGAGAAACAGACCAAAAAACATGAGGCAAAAATCTAGACATTCTGTGAAAATCTGTACAGTTGAGAGGTATCTCACTATCTCCCAATCTATACAACCAGACATCTCACACATCTATTTAAATAACATGTTTCTAAAACAACATGCAACCTGTCCAAGTTTAACCCAGAAATATTCATTACTTCCCTATCCTGTATTAACTGGAAGATCCTAAACATCCTTTCTTTGATGATGCTGTAAACAAATTCATCACAACTTTCCTAAATATCCTAAACAGCCTTACACCTTGTAGAAGAAAGACATTAAAACAAATAATGCGGTTTGTCTATCCAAACAGAGTGGAATGCTAATGCAAGAAAGAGAAAAAGCTAGGAAAGAATTGCAATAATATAAAACACCACAATATTTCAAAAACTTAAGAATGCTCCACAACTGTATTAAAAAACAAATATGCGAAGACAAAAAATATATAGTATAAAGACATGCAGAACAGTAGTGAAAGCAACCCTAAAAATTCTGGTCAACCATTAAGGAAAGATTACATCCTGTTCAAAAATTCAACCCTAACCCGCTCCTAGTAACTCAGCACTCGAAACTGCAAGAGAATTCAACTCATTTCATAGACAGCATAGCAGCCCTAAGCAAGTATTCCTCAACATCTAATCCCAACCCTGCCCAACAGCCACATATTAGCACGTCCACTTTCACCTTCAAACCTGTGCCGCACCCTATATAAAAAACTACTCGTAAACAAGCTCCCTGTGCAAACTCCAAGGTCACATTTACATAATCATTGGGTGGAAGCAATTCCATGAGCACTCCTGCTCACTTTTTGACATACATTACAGCCCCATGCTAATACTTAAACTGTTTATTTCTGATAACTTAGATGTCCGAGTCACAGAAATTCATTCAGATTAGATTTGTGCAAACAACAGGCTTCCTAGCACAATATTCTCCTTCGTTTTCAACTGGTGAGATATAATCCTGGCAAAAAGAAGCAATATGCAATATCATAGAAATAAAAGAATTTGCCCAAGTGGAAGAAGAAAAGTGCTGTCTTTTCAAACTAGAGAGCAAAATAATTATTTCTGTATGCATTTCTGTTGTAAAAATATTAACTATAAAGCATATCAGGAGAAAATGGAAACAAATAAATAGAGTGATGTCTTGCCATTAATAACTTATCCCAAACAGGTATCTTAGATTCCCGAACCAAAAGATAATCCCAACAGTTAAATCAAATTAGCCACCAGGAAATAAGGTTTGGGAACAAAGCAATTTGTCCAGGGATATCTTCAATGTTTAGGGGTTGGGTAGTTTAATGGGGGGTGGGCTTTTGATTTGGGGAAGGATGTTAAGGTTAGGAAGTAAGGGAAGGTTTAAAGTAGATTCTAGAAGGGAAGGGTTAATTTAACATGGGGAAGTTTAGAGGAAGTGAGATAGGTGTAGGGTGGGACATGAGGGTTTTATGTGAGTGTAACTGGGAAAGGGAATTAATTAATTTATTTATTTTACATTTTCAGTAGAGGCCCGGGGAGAAAAGCTTTTATAAATCACATAAAGAAACAGAACTTTAAACTTCAGTTACAGAACATTAAAGTTACAAATAGCTTGTTAGATAAAAACAGGTGTTACAAGGCAATTCCATGGAATACAGTAGAAACATGTAGAACAAACATGAGTTAAGATAACTTTTTTTTTTTTTTTGGAGATTCCCAGCTCAAGGTTAAGAGTAAGTAACATGAGAACAGACTAGTTAAAAACAGGATTGGAGAGTTAGTGGAGGGAAGAAATTCATAAAAGAGACAGAGAGCTTTTATTATTAGTTATGTTATGTATATTAGTTAGGAATTAGATTTAGGCATGAACTTGCTACTGCAGGCTTACGTTTGAGATGATCTGTAGGTACTTCAGGGCAGAGGTAGGCCTTGGATTAACAATGGGGGTGCATGGAGGAGAGATTAATGGGTATGTGTTTTTTTGTCTTGTGCCATGTTTTTTGGGGAATAAGGGAATTAGAGTTGCTTTACACTTCTCGTGGTCGCAGTTACATACTTTTAAGATTAGTTTAAGTATTACTGAGCTAGTGCTTAGGTTATGGCTTCAATTGTCTGCATGTACCGTAGCTGGTTCTTTCGGAGTCTGTCATAGTGGTTTTCAGGTAGTTCCATTTAGGCAGCTTCAGCTGCAGATAATCAAGATAGTGTATAGTTTAGTTAGTATGCCAGAGCTGAGTTATGGGCATGTTGCATGGTCTTTGGTTTTACAGGTGCTTATGTGGAGCTCTGCTGGCTGGCAATGTCATTGTTGACCATTGGTGGTGTGCTGTGACACAGTTGTTTTCTCAGGGAATGGGTAGGCAGAATGGCTGCCTTGTGAATTTGGTTGGAGTCAAGGAAAATTGCGTTGATGGTAGTGGTATTGGCAGGCGGCTTCCTTTCACTCAGCTGAGCTACTAAGGATGATGTTTCATGGGTTGTGAAGTGCTCGCAACCAACGGTCATTTGCAAGCATGGATGGTGCGGTGCTGACTGTTACAGGGGAAGATGGTTGGGAAATGCGGGAGAGTAGTTCGCACTTGTCAAAGAAAAAAAACAAGTAAATGGAAACAAAAATACATGCAAAGATGAATAAAATAGGAAAGGATGAAGGAACGAGAAGGCAGACTGTGTGAGATGGCTACCAGTCTAGCACGTCAATGATCTTTCATGAGTGGGTAAAGTGGTAAGGACAGTGCATTGTCATTTAAATCTGCTCCCTGTTGAGGTAGGTAGCCTCTTAGTGCATGAAATCTGGTCAACGTCTGAGAAAATGGTGGGACAAAAGCAAAGTAGGAACATATTTTAAAGATCGCTCTTATAAACTTAGAAAGTTACTAGAGGAACAGGGTTTCTTGGAAGAATTTGAAATCTGAAACATCAAGATATGCCATTATTAGGACTTCCATCCTCTGATCATCACATTTATTTCACTTGTTTTTACTCTTCTGTTACTGGTTTACATTGATGAAACACTTAGGGGAGGGGTCCAGATTTCTCATTTGGGATGGGAGATTGGTGTAACGGTAAGGTTTTCCCTTACACATGTATTTTTTTTGGAGTATTACCAGGGGGAATATATGAAATCATGTATGTATATATATATATATATATATATATATATATATGTGTGTGTGAATGTGTGTGTGTGTGTGTGTGTGTATGCATATATATATATATATATATATATATATATATATATATGTGTGTGTGTGTGTGTGTGTGTGTGTGTGTGTGTGTGTGTGTGTGTGTGTATATATATATATATATATATATATATATATATATATATATATAGGAACATAAAAGTGGTACATCAAGCTAGTAGTGCGATGAAAAGGAAGCAGAAGGAGGAGTGAGGGGTGAGGAAGACCACAGTTAGCGATATTTAGTAAAGTATACTTCCACTAGTCAGACGGAGGAAAGTGGTTTATGTAAAGGTGTTTTTGGGGGGTATTCTGCAGTCTTAATGTGTCTCCTTTGTGCGAATGATGAATATGCAGAGTTTGCAGCGGAGGTCGACAGTCATTGGGTCATAGGTGGAGGAGTTTTTCCAGGAAATACCTAATGCTGAGTCTGGGGTGCCTGAAGAGTCTGATGAGTCCATTCAGAAGAGAAGAGAAGACATCTTTAGGTGAAAAGCAGGTTGGTGGCTCGAGGAAAGTGGTCATGGCAGTCAAGGAATTTTGTCTCAGTGGATCTTCCAGCTCCTGGAGTGACACATGATGGAGTGGGAGTTAATGACATGGTGTTGGGAATTCCACTAGGCATGGCAGGCTCAGAATGTTTTGGGAATAATTGTGGGATTGTTGGGGACAAGGTTTTTCAGGGGTCAGGTGAAGTGGTAGATGCTATGGGAGATATACAGAGGCTTCATGAGCAGAGCCAATGTGAGACAGTCAGTGGGAAGGATAGCATGGCTTTGTCTATGGAATGCTTGGGGTCATCTGTGGGAGTGGTGGGATCACTTTTGGAAGTTGGGGCAGACTTTGGTATACAGCTGGATGATTGGTTAGCTAAACAGACTTTTGGGAAAGGAATAGGGAAAGTTTTTCTAACCACCCCGAATACCATCCTCAGTTAAGGAGAAGATTTGGAAGGGGGAGTATGTCAATGTCTTTGAATTAACTGGTGTGGAGAGGGTGCAACAACTGGTGGAATTGCAAATGGCAAATAACAAAGACCTTTTGGTGGGTTAGTGGTCTTGGGGATGTGGAGAATTAGTAGTCTGCAAATCAGGACATGGAAAAATTGGGTGGTAGGCTTCATGTACTATATGGCGGTTTGGCTGAAGAAAGATACCACTTTGGCCTTACCACTCTTGGCTTACTTTCTTATGATTCAGGAAGCTCAGCTTTTATGGGCAGGGACTGCTTGGCTGTGGTATGACCAGAGGTTTTGGAAGTGGAAAACAGTTGTTCACTCCCCCATTGGGGGGGTTAGACAACTGGTCATATGTCAAGCCATTATGATAGCTTTGGAGCATTTAGTAGAGAGGGGAGGATTGGAGGTGAATCTGCGAGGGTATGTTGGGCTTTTAATGTGGGGCATTACTCTTGGGTAGGGTGTAAGGTTCTTGCATGATTTTTCAAAGTGTGTGGGGATCCATCCCAGGTGTACAGTTGGTCGGCAGGATTGTAATTTAGTGAATCTTGGTTCACTTTCCACTGATGTGGTTGGTTTACCTTCTTCTTTTCAGGGTTTTCAGGGCCTATAATATAGGGGGTATTTTCAGGGACAGAGGGGAGGGGTGTTCTTTTGTGGGACAAGAGGAAGGCCAGGGGATGCATTCTTTTGTTAAGGTGAAGCATTGCAGCATATGATCCAGCAATTTCCCAATTTGCCACTTAAGGAAGAAATAACTGATGCATTTTCCTGAAGGTTTTCTATTAAACCAAAGGTGGCGGGGAACAGAGCAGTCTGCAAGACATTGCAATCAGTACAGGGGAAGGATGATATCTTGGAGGGTTTGTTAGAGAAGGAACGGCGGGTGGGTAGGTTATTCTGCCTTTTTTGATAGTCCCCTTTGGCAGTTTTAAGGTCTCACTATTGGGTCTTGTTCCTAAGAAGTTTGCTGGTAAGTTCCAGTTGATTCCTCATTTGTTGTACCCAGAGGGGAACTCCGTTAATGACTTTATTTCAGTAGATGATGTTAAGGTCAGTTATGCATCTTTGGATGGTGCAGTGAATGTTATCTGGGGGTTTAAGGATCCATGGTACATTGCCTACATGATTTTTTGATAGTAGCCGAAGGGTTTGGGGAAACTTGGGATGGTTTGTGAGAGTTTTTGGGGATGTGTGAGGAGCTGGTAGTCCCATTAGCTAGGCAGAACCTGGAAAGCCCAGCTGAGGCATTAGATTTCTTGGGTTTGTTAGTGGATGTAGAGCATGGGTTGTTTTGTTTACCAGCGGACAAGATAGCACATTTGAAGGAGAAGATTGGAGGGATGGTGTGCAAAAATAAGGTGCAGATTAAGGACGTTATGGAGCTTTTAGGGCTTCTGAATATTGCATGTTGGGCAGTTCATCTGGGGCATACTTTTCATAGGTCAGTGGCCTTCTTGTTAACCCTGGGGGGAGAGCAAACATCATTGGGTTAGGATTAGTAAGTTAGTGCAGACAGATTTGGCACTTTGTTTTAGAGCAGTTTAATAATGTTTCCTTTTGTCAGATCGGGTTGGTCAAGTGGAATTGCAATTGTTTACATATGCAGTAGCAGGTATCAGAATGGGTGCATTTTTTTGGTGGGCATGGTTTACATTTCATTGGCTGGGAGATTGTAATGCTGAGTGGAAGAGGGATGTTGCCTTTTTGGAGTTAATGCCAATTCTGGGTTGTGTTGGTAGTTTGGCAGGAGCAGTTGAGGGAAAGAGGGCAATTTTTTATTCGGACAATATGGCAGTGGTGCAAGTTTTGCAGATATAAATACTCCATTGTCTGAATTGTTATTGTTAGTTTTATGTAAGTTAGTTTGTAGAGTTTGTTAATTAATTTTTCTTTCACAAGTATGCATGTGGCAGGGGCTAGGAATGGGATTGCTGACAACTTGTCTTGATTTCAGTTTTCCAGGTTTTGACAGTTGGTTCTGGGGGCAATAGAAGAGCTGATGGTGTTGCCAGACAAGGTGTGGCATCTTGGCCTGAAGTAACAAGACAGCTGGTGCAGCAATCTTGGGCAGCATCTACCAGGAAGGCATATGGTAGAGCATTATATGATTTTGATAAATTTATTTTACAGTTGCCTGAGGAGGAGGAGGGAGTTTGGGTGGAAGAACTACTATTGTGATATTTGGCTTGTGCTTGGTGGCAGGTTAAGGCAGTGAAATCGGTTAAGATAGACTTGGCAGCGATTAATATATTTGGGCAAGTGGCTGGGCTGCATAAAATCCTGGATGGTGGGGCAGATGTTGAGAGGATGGGGTAGATTGGTTTGTGTGAATATGGATATGTGGTGGCCTTTGACAAGACAAGTTTTGAAAGTTTTATTGAATGGTTTAGCTTTAGTTGTTGGTGATTCAGTGGATTATGTTTTGTGGGTCACCTTGTGTTTATGGATGTATTTTGGAGGATGTATGGTATCACAATTGTTAGGGCTGCTTGTTTGGGGAGATGTCATGTTTTTTTCTGCATCAGTGCACATTTGGTTACGTAAATCTAAAACAGATCAGTTAGGGAAGGGACACAGATATTTCTTGGGAAAGATAGGTTTGATTGGATGTATCCAGTGGGTTGGGCTGGGAGATTAATGCGGTGGGAGCCCTCAGGACTTGTTTTTTTTTGGTTGAGAGGTGGTAAGGTGGTAACGGGTATATGTAATAAGAAGGGATTTGCATTGTATGAGTTTGCTGGGATAGAGGGTTTCCACTTGTTCTTTTTACATTGGTAGGTGTTAGCTTCTGTACCCCAGTACTGGGAACTTCAGGTCAAAGGGCATTAACTTACTTCCAGATTTGCTCAACAAAATATTGAGTAATATTTTTTATAAAGTAGTGTGCATTTTGTAAAATAAAACGTGGCATTTGAATATACATTAAATAAAATGAATCAGTTTTAAAAAATACTTATATGACACTATACTGAAAATTGTATATTTTCACATTTTTTTCCTCAGGTCTTCCCTAGTCCAAGTGGACTAACCTGTTCAACGAAGCATAAATAAATAAAATTAAATTAAATTCTTTGTGCAATTAGGTTGTGACTGAAAAGGGGGCCTGAGTGGTCTGAGTGGTCCAGATCACTTGTCTGCTAAATTCATAAAAAAAACAGATTTAAAAAAGTCATATTTTGGTCACATTAACGAATGCTAAAAAATGTATCCTTTTTATTTGAGGCATATAAGTAAGGTGCATGTGTTAGTTATAACATTCCAGTTATTTATCTGAAAGTAATTCTTTGCTATTTTGTTAGACTGTCTACCACTGTGTAAATGTCTGATAAGTTGAGAATCCCTTCAAGCAGTAATAGACAGCGGACTCATTTGCACCAGCTGTTTTCATTACAAACTGATATTCAGTTCCTGCACTGTTTATAGAACCTGTAAACTGTGGGGCTGAAAATCCAGGACCATATTTAGGTGAGCTGTAGGTGTGATGGTTGTAGAAAATCATCTGTGGAGCTTCTCCTGAGCTCTGCTTGATAAAAGCAGTAGCCCAGTTGTCCTTGATCCCAACATTGCATATAAGAACTACAGAATCACCAGGGCTCACAGATACAGAAGCAGGGACAAGTGTTACGGTCTGACACCAAATACCTGTTAAAAGTAAGAAACTAAGCGTTAATACAGCATCAACCAGGTGAGATAATATTTTCAGAAAGCAATGAACTTCAAGAAAATTATACACACATTCTAAGCCAGTCATAAGCAAACAAAACAGACAAAAAAAGCTGATGCGCCTCATTTTTCAATGAATATCTATCCCTTTAAGCTGAAGTCTTTGTGAGAGGTATATATATCATGCCATGCTGTGGTACAGTATAACCGCAGTGTAGGAAGTTCTGTGGTTATATATACAAATTTTGGATTAACTGCATGTTCAAACAACTGCTGCTGACAGGTTTTTTCCCTAGTGCTAAAGTAGCAAAGTTTCCTATTTATTTATTTATTTTCAGTTACAGTATTTTCCATCCTGTTATACAATGCGGTAGTCAGTTACTAGAATGAGTGCTTGCATTACTAACAACACTTGGAATACAGTTTAATTCCTAAACACTGTTTTAAGTTTTTAATACTTGCTTTTGTATGACTTGGTACATTTGTTATGAGTACACATCATAACTGCATATTAATTGTAATATGCAACAGCCTATAATGTACAAATATTTCTTCAATCTAGTCGAGTTGTATGAGCAATACTTTACATCAAAAAGGGAACTGGTATTATTACTTAGTTTGTCTTTTTATGGAGCTGCAATAATTATAAATCTGAAAACAGAAATGTATTGCAAACAGCAGTTATAAGAGGAAGTAATATTCTCTGGCAAAAATTAACTTAATGATATTCTAATTCACGTACTTTATATGACATACACATATATATATATATATATATATATATATATATATATATATATATATATATATATGTGTGTGTGTGTGTGTATGTATACATATGTATACACACACACACAAAACCATATTGCACCAACTGTCAAATAGACCAAAAAGTATTTAATGTGAAGGTCAGATTTATTCATATATTCATTTATTTATTTTACATTTGTTGACCGTGATTTTCCTACTGAGCTGAAGAGCCGTTTTTCAGTGGAGGCCTGGGGAGAAAAGCTCCAACATATTATACAATTTTCATGATAAATTAGCATTAAACAGCAATGTTACAGGATTATTACAAGGCATTAAGTAGCAATACAATGTTATACAGTGTCAGTAATCAGGAGTATAGAAAAACTATTTCAAGATGTATAAAAAGAAATATGTCATTAAGATGAATATAATTTTTTAGGGTAAGTGGTTACAAAAACCCAGTTTTATCATAATGTGGTTGCATGAAGGCAAGACAGTTACAAGAGAATGATTCTCTGAGGTGATTTGCTTAATAGATTTTAGAAGACAGTAGAAAGAGTAGTGAAGGAAGGTTAGAGAGAGCTAGTGAGAAGAGTGAGTTATGGGCAGAAACTTGATTCTTACTGAGGCATTGTATAGATAAGAAACAGTTGATTATAATATACACATAGAGGATGTAGCAATATTTAACTCAAAGTAACTATATTAGAGACCAGTGAGTACAGTCTATGCTGTAAAAATGTAGTCTTTGATGTCATCTGCCGGTGGGGAGCCATGATAAAATCACACTGGCATGAGGTATTTGCTTAGGGGAAGGTTATGGTGAACCTTCTCATACTGGATATCAAACATTAAACATGCGGGAACACAGTCTGTTTGGAGAAAGCAGTATTCCTGCTAAGAGTGCCAGTGTTGTGACATCTCTGAACTGGTCTCCCCATTCTGCTCATCCTCGGTCCCTCCTTCCCTGCATGGCACCTCCAGTTGCTTTCCTTTTGGTGCTGAGTAGCTCTTTTCTTTCCAGTTTCTCTGATCCTGCTCCCTTCTTTGCTCAGCCTGGCGACTTCTGCCCCTCCTTTCTTTCTTTTTCTTTCTACTAAGTACATAGATTCATAGGTAAGTACTAGGCTACCTGCCCTCGTGGGCCATTTTAAGCCTAGCCAGTGCTTGAAATAATCACATTTAGTTATAGATTAGTTTTACCCATCCTATGGTCAATAATTATATATTACCCCTAATGAGAATAACTGGGATCATACCATAGATAATTTGATGGGTAAATTATTTATGGGCGACCTCTGTCCATTAGTACTACAGATACATTTTCTGTTTCCCATCCATAGATCTAAATGGACAGAGATTAACTTTGTTTTATGTGGATAGGGAGCCTGTTCCACATAAAATTACTAACAAAAGCAATTGCTTTTTTCTTGACTCCTTCTACTAACTCCCTTTTAGTGCTAGCCCTTGCTCTCCTTTCCATGGTTGTTGTCTTTCTGCTAGCTTACCTTTTTGTGCCTCATCTAACACTTTTCTGCCACCTCCTTTTAACCTATTATAAGCCATATGTGTTAACCCTATTGCTACCCTCACATTCCTTCTCTTTTGCATTTTGCCTCTTTCTTACATGATTGCCCATAACCCTGAATATTCCATCCATGACCGATTCCCATGTCCTGCTTAGTGCATCATTTTGCTCCTAATATCCTAACTCATTCTCAATCACTTCCACCAGGGCAGCATATTCAGCTCTTCTAAAAGCCCACACCATCATCTTTGTCATTTTTTTACCCATCCCCTTGTTCTAAACCACACAATGGAACCTTAACCTGGATACCTATCACACATTCTTCATTAATTAGGACCACATCCAGAATGTCCAGAATGTTATCCATTCTTGTACAAACTTGCATCAGGTGTCTGAATGCTTCACAGTACAAGTTATCACTAATTTCTCAGTATTTCCATATGCAAGAGTTCATCATCTCCCAGTCTGCTCATGGCAGATTCTGATCTCTTATGTGCATTACATTCTCTTCCTCCCACCACACTCCTTTGCTCACTCCTTCAGTGTCTCATCCTCCATGCCTGCATCTAGTGGAATATATATTGCGTCAGCATAACTGTTTTGCCCTGTTCCTCTACTCTAACTGCCAATCCCCTGAACCTGGCTTTGAACCTTAGCTACGGCCTTGCTCCTTCCTTGCTCTGATGTCCTTCCTTCTTTATGACCTCATATCTGATGCCTTATTTAAGGTTGATTGCCATTCCACTCCTCTCTGCCTCACTTTCTTTCTGTGTCATTCCTGAATGAATTGCACTGCATTTAGCACCATCTCGGACATACTGCTACCCTTGTTCCATGCTTTTGTCATAATACCCCATCTACCGTTCCTCCTGGATTACTGCCTGAAGCTCCCCCACCTTCCAAACTAGATACCTCACATCCTGTACACTTAAATATAATACTGAGGCTTGGTACCTGAGAAATGTACCACTCTTCCATGTGTGTGTGTGTGTGTGTGTGTGTGTGTGTGTGTGTGTGTGTCTATCTCTCTCAAAGCATCAAATCCATCAGATCCAAACCATAACTGAAAGTTATTTACTATGGAACCCCCAAAATGGAGCAATACATATCAAAAGCAGAACTATGAAGCAAATACCCAAACTGCACAACACATGAAAATGAAAGTAAGTTAACCACACCAAACACCCTCATACATTTACATATCTCTCTCTCGCTCATTATAGAAAAAAAAAAAAAAAAAATATATATATATATATATATATATATATATATATATATATATATATGGGATCCGAACACATGCTCGACTAGCATATGTCCAAATCACAAAACAACGAACACACATACACGAAAGTGCTTAACATCAACAAGTGCTTCCGTGTATGTGTGCCTATTTCGTAGCTTGGACTACAGTGCGGGTAAGGGAAAATTCCCCTTTCCCCACTGTAGTGCGATCTCGGAGTGAGAATAATAAAGTGGGGGGTGCAGGGGGGCAAAGCCCCCCTGCAGAAACGTAGATTTTTTTTTTTGAACTACACATACATGGAAGCACTTTTCAATGTTAAGCGCTTTTGTGTATGTGTGTTCAATGTTTTGTGATTCAGACATATGCTAGTCGAGCATGTGTCCTACACCCATATATATATATATATATAGATAGATAGATAGAAACATGAAACAAGTAATCTCCGTGGTATCCCCGAAGTCTCAAAACAACCCACTAAAGTGTAGTGAGTCTAAAAACAAAACAGTGTAAGAAACTTCTCTGTGTGGAAGATTTTCAGTCCATATATTTCTAGTTAATCACTGTATATTAATCAGATCAGACAATAGTAGTAGAAGTAGCGAACGTAAACTCGTCAAGTCAAAAAGTAATAATAGAAAATATATAATTCTACAGTATTACTAAGTATTCGAAAGTAATCCAAGCAAGGCAGGCAGTCTGTTTCCAGTCGAAAATCCTTTATTAAGTACACAGACAAGCGATCCAAGTAAAACAAAAATAGAGTAATAATTTCCTCACAAGCTTTCTAAATATATATATACTTTTTGTCAGACATGGGAGTGGTTTACTGTGCTGTGTTATTGGTACACATGTTAAATTCACATCCCTTCCCCCATCAGTGTGACATTCGAGCTGGTCCTGCCCTACCTAGTAGCTGTCATAATAATATATAGCCCTAATGTACTTCAATGGTACATCTTATTTAACCAAATTATTAAGTCTGTGATTTTATACAAGGCAATATACTACATGACTGGAAATATATCAACCTTAGTTCATTTTGCGATCAAAAATTATATATAAATATATACATATACATTTTGCATGTAAAAATCAGTTTCTATTTTCATAACCTATTGTTAACAAAGATCGCTTTCGTCCTTCTAGACTTCTTCAGGTCTGTGTACAAGAACCCTAAAAACCTATATAATTGTATAATTAGTTAGTATTGTTATTACACATCATTTTAAATAAAGTGGAAAAAAGAGAACCAGAAAAAAGTAAAAAAATATATGTATGATGATGGAAACAAAATATACACTTAAATGTCAAATGATTTAAAATGGTATTTAAAAACCAATTTGTAGAAAAAAATAAAATAAAATACACTTAGTCATGTCAACAATGTGGCAATTTTCTAAGTTCCAGTGAACTTTTAATTGAACAGTAATAGTTTAGTCCAGGCTTTCTAAAGGAGTTCAGCTTTAATTGCCACATGAGTTCATGTTTCTCCAGAATATTCGGGATGTCTCCTTCAAGATCACCCATGTCTATGCAATCCAGGATCTGGAACTTAAAACCTGTGTGTCTTTTATGAAGATAAAGGTGTTTGGCTAGTGCATTATTTTTACATCCAGAGCGGATTTCTGACAGATGACATGAAATCCTTCGCTTGAGTTTATTTACAGTCTTGCCCACATAGAATGCATCACATTCATTGCACTGTGCCCTGTAAATTACTTTTTTAGTGTTACAGTCACCCCCCTGCACTGGTTTTAATGATCTTCTTTAAATAAGGGCAATAAAAACTATCACCTTGCTGTATAAATATACAAAATGTACAATTAGTTTCACATCTTTTAGTGCTTTTCTCACATGGTCTAGGTTTAAATTCAACAAAACTTCTAATATTCCTGGCCTTCCTATAAACAAATAATGGGGCTTCACCTAAGATGTTAATCAGAAAAGGGTTTCCTGTGACAATGTCCCAGTTTTCTTCAGTAATATTTTTGATACTGTGATAATCCAAAGTGTATATATAATTTTTGATCGCAAAATGAACTAAGGTTGATATATTTCCAACCATGTAGTATATTGCCTTGTATAAAATTACAGACTTAATAATTTGGTTAAATAAGATGTACCATTAAAGTACATTAGGGCTATATATTATTATGACAGCTACTAGGTAGGGCAGGACCAGCTCGAATGTCACACTGATGGGGGAAGGGATACATATATATATATATATATATATATATATATATATATATGTATATATGTATATATATATATATATATGTATATATATATATATATATATATATATATATATATATATATATATATATATATATATATATATATATATATATATATATATATATATATGAATATGAATGCTCGATGACAGGTTTCCACGAATCGGAAATGGCTGAGCATAGTTTCACGAAAGTGCTTTTTCACTGAAAAAGCACTTTCGTGAAACTCAAGTAAAAAGAACACCTAACAACATTAAAAAGAAACAATAGTAATCATGTTTATGTAGGAGGGCAAGCCCCCCCTGCTCCCCCCACATGGTGGCTATGCCCTTCACACCCCCCCTACTTTTATATTCTCACTCTGAGATTGTACTACAATGGGGGAAAAGGAATATTCCCTTATCCTCACTGTGCCACGATCTTAGCAACAGACATTTCCTCATGTTTTTTTTTTTTTTTTTTTTTTTTTAGTACAGTTTCACGAAAGTGCTTTTTTCGGTGAAAAAGCACTTTCACGAAACTGTGCTCGGCCATTTCCGATTCTTCAAAACATGTCATTGAGCATTAGTACATATATATATATATATATATATATATATATAGAGAGAGAGAGAGAGAGAGAGAGATAGATATATAGCTATATATATAGATATAGATATATTTGGAACTAAAATCAAGAAACTGTCCAGCCTTTGCCTTTTCTTTGAGAAATTGTTTTTACATCTATGAAGTTTGTTGTTTGAATTCTACCTTAGGCTAACACAGAAGAGTTAGGTTCAGTATTTTATCAGTAAAGAGACAGTTGGGATGTTTATTTAACTGTTCATCAGATCCTTCTTTAAATATTCTGTGTACATAACTGATTATTTTTATATTCTTTGTGTATTGTCTTAAAGATTGCATTTTAATGTCAGCACTGTTTTCTTTGTTGTTGAAGTAAATTTTTTGTTATTCACTTTTAAGCTTTCATAGCTATTATTATAGTAATATATATATATATATATATATATATATATATATATATATATATATATATATATATACATATATAAATAGATGTGTGTGTGTACCTGTGTATATATACATGGTAGTACTGAATTTTGTTGACTCTAGATTTGGTCAACATCTGTTTACTCAACAACATTTAGGAAACTACACAGATCGTCAAATGGTGTGCAAGACTGCAGAATTCTCGAAGTTGGGAAATATGCTTTATCACCCTAGGCTGTTGCTTGGCACAGCTGTAGTACCCACCTCCTGAATCCATATTGCTTGAATGTATTACCAGTGAGACATCATTTTTTTATAATTTATGTTTATCTAAATTAAGAGTAGCAGATAACTGATGGGTATGAGTTACTAACCATATCTAGAACGATGGCAGGAACAAATCTATGGGAAATTGTGTGTGTGTGTGTGTATGTGTGTGTGTGTGTGTGTGTGTGTGTGTGTGTGTGAAAATAATTTGAAAAAAGGTACAGGAGATCACAGGCAATAGAAGACACGGGGTTACAGTGAGAGAGAGAGACAGAATGAGAGGGGGGAGAGAGAGAGGAGAGAGAGTAGTGGGAAGGAGCTGGTTTCTCATGGACTTTTGCAAATAGTTATCATTTATCTTGTTATACACCATTTTAAATGTTGTTGGACTTGTTAAAACCAAATAAAGAGTTTTTTTTAAAGAAGGAGCTGGTTCCTAAGCTAAAGTCTCAACTCTGTAACTAATCGGTGTGTAATTCTAGTCTGTGTGTGGATGGTGAAAGTACATATCCTTAACAGTAATGCATATTCCCTTTATGCTTTTGGAGCCAGTTTGTATTTAGTAAATTGAGTATTGCATCAGATGTGTGTGTACTTTACTTTAACCTTTTGGGTACCAGTGATTTGATTAAACAGACCATCCTTCTGTAGCCATCAGTTCTGTTTGGGACAGTTGGGTAGATCCCATGAACACGGCTCCTGTCCCTGATATCGCCATATGATATATATGTTGGCAGTGATGGGATTCAACCCCTCCTCCTGGTGCCAGTCTGATCTTTACACAATGATGGCATGTAGTGCTGTCTGTCTCATTTGGAGTTTACAGTAGTGGAACCCAAGTCCCCAGTAGTGCCTGTCCTCCATGAAATTTGGTGGTAGCTGAAGGCCACTCCTTACAGAGGTCAATAAGAATAAATCTGCACTTTAATAAATAAATTGCAGTTTTATTCTTCTTTCATTTCAAGATGTATTATTCACAAATGTAACCCTGTGTTTGTCTAGCACAGTAAGCAGTGAGTGTGCAGTCAGTGTGTCTGACAAATGAGTCATAAATCACTAAAACATTTTTGTCAGAAGCTAGTATATGACTTGTACATTTGGGGGTGTTTAGCTGTTGGTGACTTGATAAAGTAGGGGTGCTTGAAGAAGATTATCTGGTGGGTTTATACTTTTTCTTGTAAGGTTTGGTAGGAAATTTTTAATGACTTCAGTGTATGACATTTTGGTGTCAACTGAATGAAAAAGTTGCGTTGGTTTTGGTTGTGGTATGTCTATATGTTGCTTACTGCATTTGTAGTTTAGAAGAGGAAGAGAGATAACTCCATATGTCCTAGGTGATTGCACCTCTCACAGAATGTACTTATTAGAGTAAACAGAAGTTCATTATTAGTGATTATAAGGCAGTGGTTACACTGCCTTAGGGTACCAAATGCTGGTAGGATGGCAACAGATGGGGGTTTTGTATGCTGATATTTGATAGTGTCCAATATTTGATTCCAAACTCTATATTTGTCATACTTGCAGGGGTTGAGAGACAAACAGAGACAGAGCTCATACAACAGTGGTGACTTTTTCAAGTGATGAGAAAGTTTAGGGATTTCTGTTGTATTTGTGTCTGAATACTGCAGAAGTCACTGAGGAATTAACAGGGATATACATATTCCCCCATAACTATCAGCACACCTAGTATTCTGCCAGAGCAGCAAATTGTAGCCATTTGCAAACAAGTGCAGTCAGTAGCAAACAACCACAAACCTGCACAAGTTTATTTATATTTTTGCTAAAATCTGCACTATACAATTTGAAGGATGATGACCTGGTAGTGCGGATTCAGTAGAAGGGATAAAAAAAACATGTATACTACTCACTATTCAGCTGATGGATCGACTCAGAGCTTAATGCAATAAATATAAAATGCGTACACTACTCACCATTCAGCTACACCTCTAATAGATCAACTCAGAGCTTAATGCAATAAATATAAAATGTGTACACTACTCACTATTCAGGTACACCTCTGATGGATCGACTCAGCGTTTAGCACAATAAATATAAAATGTGTACACTACTCACTATTCAGCTACACCGCTGATGGATCGATTCAAAGATTAATGCAATAAACATAAAATGTGTGCTCTACTCAGCACTGAGCTACACCTCTGATGGATTGACTCTGAACTTAATGCAATAAATATAAAATGTGTACACTTCTCACAGTTCAGCTATACCCCTGATGAATCCACTCAGAGCTTAATGCAATAAATATAAAATGCGTACACTACTCACCATTCAGCTACACCTCTAATAGATCAACTCAGAGCTTAATGCAATAAATATAAAAGGTGTACACTACTCACTATTCAGCTACACCTCTGATGGATCGACTCAGCGTTTAGCACAATAAATATAAAATGTGTACACTACTCACTATTCAGCTACACCGCTGATGGATCGATTCAAAGATTAATGCAATAAACATAAAATGTGTGCTCTACTCAGCACTGAGCTACACCTCTGATGGATTGACTCTGAACTTAATGCAATAAATATAAAATGTGTACACTTCTCACAGTTCAGCTATACCCCTGATGAATCCACTTAGAGCTTAATGCAATAAATATCAGATAAACTAGCAGTAAAAAATGATCACAAACAACATGAACTGGGCCTAGAGAGAGATTAGTGACTTGGAAACAGAGGCAATTAGTCTTCTGTCATCAAAATAACTACTACACAGTTCTGCCATAGCAGCCCACATGTGGCCAAACAGGTTGTTTTCAAGATTGGCAGTAAGAAAGCAGAAAAGTAAATAAAATAAATCTGAGATAGTTTAAAATGCTCTAACTGAGTAGGCGACTTTAAGTCCATCACAAATGCATACTTTCCTGTAATAGATGCTCTCTGTAGGTGTGGACAATCACTTTAGCCTGATATAGTTTGGGGAGTGGTCATGGTTGTTAACATGGGTTGTTGTTGTTTTGACTAGTAACCTTCCGAGGTTTTAGATATTTTTAACTTGAATAATCATGTAACAATTAAATGTGATGGGACTGGTCATACTCCCCCCACCCCCCCCGATAACAGCTGCACTATGTTGAAATAAATATTCTTCCAGTCCTTGTTTCCAAATTAGATCCGGGCTCCTAATCTCAGTTTCCTCTTGTTTACTATATTCCAAGGAGACAACCATGGAGGACAGAAATGCTGACATACATTATAAGATAACACAGATGTATATATTTATTGTGAATATAAATTTAACTGTAATTAAAGATGTCATTTTTTTGTTTCTCTATTACAATTTCTTAAACAATGCTTTTTTGTGCCCGTTACATATTTGCATTACTGTACATGTGTACAGAGTAAAATGAAATTTGAAAACTATATCGATGAATATCTAGCTCTATATATCTATCTAGCTATCTATATGTATACATTTATGTATATATTCTTTTTTTACTTTTATGGAGCGTATCTTCTCAGCCCTTCTCTGAAAATGGGGTCTGCCAATTTGGACTGCCCTGGCAAATAAATGCAGGTAAATGATTGGTTGGAGGTTGGCATAACGGTTCAGGCATTTACCTCCCAGACACCGGGTACCTCTGAAATGGAAATTAGCTAGGTTTAAAATGACCCACTAGGGCAATCAGCCTAGTACTTACCTCTGATCCTATAAATACTTAATATCTAACGCTTTGATGAACCAATGTATCAATTTTCTTGAATATCCTAATCTTGTATACTTTGGCACAGAGGACATCAAATCCCCTGGACTGCAGTTCATATTTGTTCACTGAAGTTTTGCATGTAGTATTCTTTATAAAGGAACAGCTGTATGTATTTTGTAACAGAAAACAGATGGCATTTGAATCTTGTTTTCTTCTTGTTTTTCTTTCGGCTGCTTCCATAAGGGGTCAATGCAGCGGATCATCTGCTTCCATTTCTTTTTGTCCTCTGCATCTTGTTCTGTCACACCAACCACCTGCATGCCCTCTCTCACCACATACATAAACCTTATCTTAGGCCTTCCTCTTTCCTCTTACTTGGCAGCTCCATTATTAACACCCTTCTCATAATATACCCAACATCAGCACATGTCCAAACCAATGCAATCTTGCCTCTGTGGCTTTGTCTCCAACCGTCCAACTTGAGCTGACCCTCTAATATACTCCTGCCCATCCTCATCACACCCAGTGCAGATCTTAACATCTGCGATGTTTGCTCTGAGGTTGCTGATGGAGAAGTATAGAGAAGGTCAGAAGGAGTTGTAATGTGTTTTTGTGGACTTAGAGAAAGCATATGACTGGATGCCTAGAGAGAAGTTGTGGTATTTATGAGGAAGTCAGGAGGGGCAAAAAAATATGTAACAGTGGTACAGGATAGGTGCGAGGGCAGTGTGACAGTGGTGAGGTCTGTGGTAGGAGTGATGGACACATTCAGGGTGGAGGTGGGATTACATCAAGGATCAACTCTGAGCCCTTCCTTATTTGCAATGGTGATGGATAGGCTGACAGACAAAATCAGACAGGAGGCATTTGAATATATATGAAATATAATGAATCGGTTTAAAAAAATACTTCTGTGACACTGTACTATAATCTGTATGTTTTCACAATTTTCTTTTTTTCTTTGTGTAATGAGGTAGTGAATAAAAAGGGGTACCAACGGCCCAATTCACCTACCTGTCAAATAAATAGGTAAATAGATAGAATCATCCTGGAGGTCACATTAATAAAATCTAAAAAAGTTTACCCGTTTAATGTGCCATATACGAGAAGGTACATGAGTCACAATACTATGACATTCTGCATTATTTACCTGTCAGTAATGCATCGCTATCTTGTTAGGCTGTCAATCACTGTGTGAATAAGTGATAGTTTGGGAATGTCTTCAGGCAGTAATAGATAGCAGGGTCGTTTGTGTTGCTGTTTTTATTATAAAGTAATATTCAATTCCTGCACTGTTTATAGAGCCTGTAACCCATGGGACTAAAAATCCAGCACTGTAGTCAGGCAAGCTCTAAGTGTGGTGGTTGTAGAAAATCATCACCAGAGCATCTCCTGGGGGTTTGCTTCAAAAAAGTCCATAGTCCAGTCATCTTTGATCCCAGCATTGTATTTAAGAACTGCAGAATCCCCAGGATTCACAGATACAAGAACGGGGAAAGTGGTGCAGTTTGACATCAACTATCTGTTAAAGTAAGACACAGTCCCCAGCATTCAGCAAGCTCTACACGATGTGCAGGAGCTGCTAGAGGCAATATGGCCATCAAGAGATCAGGGAACAAGCTCCCGGGATGTGCCCGAGCGCTCCTGCACTATTCCTGCACGGACACAGCTCCTGTATGCTAATTACCCCATTTGCAGGTGAAAACCATGCAAATGAGGTGAATTAGCGATCCAGGAAGCTGACCGCCGTCCATGCAGGATTAGTGTAACCTGCAGAAATGTACTCATTTAGTAACCGAGTACATTTTTGCAAACTACAAAATGGAGCCATGACAG
The DNA here is from genome assembly GCF_019279795.1 of Protopterus annectens. NCBI lineage: Eukaryota > Metazoa > Chordata > Ceratodontiformes > Protopteridae > Protopterus > Protopterus annectens. The sequence goes on along the minus strand of NC_056747.1, from coordinate 112,971,736 downwards.
CTCCAAATAAAAGGGAGTATATAATGTGAAAAGCATGCCAATGGCCAAATATATGGCCATTGGCATGGAAAACAGTTACAAAATAAAATAAAATAACTTTTATTTTTTTGGGCTGATTTCGGCTGTTTAAGCATAGTGCAGTGGCCCGCAAATGGAATTGGCTGGAAAATAAAAGTAAAACCGTGAAAAAGCTTTTTCTGCAAAACCACAATTTTGCCATTATAGTCAATGGCAGGCAGAAGACAACAAGGCCAGTGAAAAGTGGTTGCTAAGGAGGAAGGCTCAGTGTCAGACTTGTAACTAGGTATTAGCAGGCAAATGAGGGGAATTATACTGAATCACAGATTTCCCCTCATGGCTAGCCTGCACCCAACCATGTAGGTGAAGGAAAACTATGATGCAAGCCTAAGAGATAGCTGACATCATAGAGGGGTGTGTCAGGCATACTGTAAGCATATTGGAGCTCAGTGGCTCAGGTTTGCCCTTAGCTTAGCAGAGCTAAGGAAGGGGGTGTGTCTGAAGCTGCCAAGCATACTTTACATCGCTTCAACCAGTGAGAGTGCCATGCACCAGGTTTTAAACAAAAACAAAAAAAAGTAAACCAGGAAATAGCAGCTCCATTCACATATGAGCATTGTGTTTGTACGGCACAACTCAGGGCTTAAACAGGAAGGCAATGGGAAGGGAAAACAGCAGTAGGAAGGTAATCAAGGAGAACTAACATAGCTGGCAGGTGAAATGTATCAGAATCAGCTAATTACACAGGCAGCAGCCCAGCCCAGCACACTACTATAAACTATGCAAACACCTTTCCCTCTGTTTTTTCCCACAAATTCTACACCATCGGTGTACACAAATGGGGAAATTTTACCTAACAAAAGCAACAAAATTATATGGGGTTGCATTTGCTCTCATAAATCAACATGTGGAAGAGGCTGAGGGTCGTGAGGATGAGAATGCTGACAACTAACCCACAGTGAGGAGAAGGAGAAGAGTGTACAGACCCAGGGTAACCTACCAGGGGCTACATGAGCTGGAAATAGTGGTATAGGGTGGACTCCTACAGCAAATTGTTGAGCTGTGCCGGGCATGCCTCACACACAGAACCAACAGAGGGAAACCCACCCCAGTGGATACTAAGGTATGTGTAGGCTTAAGAATACTAGTCACAAGTACCTTCCAAAGGCCAACTGGGGATATTATGGGGATCTCACAGGCATCAGCATCCAGGGTACTCCACCAGTTCCTGGATGCCATGTCAGCACATGCCGGTAACCACATATATTTCCTCAACACCCATGAGGCATTGCCCAGCAACATGCATCTCTTCCACCAAATAGCAGAATACTCTGAGGTAGTGGGGGCTGTACACTGCACGCACATACACATCAAAGCACCACCCAGTGAGTGGGGTAGAGTCTACATAAACTGCTAGGACTTCCTCTCCATCGACTGCCAGGTCATGTGCGATGCCCAGGGCATTATAATGAATGTGTGTGCTGGCAGCCCTGGAAGTTATCATGACTCCCTGGCATATGACGCAGCTGTACCAGAGATTTGCCAGTGGGGACATCCCATAAGGCCACATAGTGGGGGTGCTGGTTACGCACTGGAGCCTTGGCTGATGACACCCATCAGAAATGCACACACACCTGAACAAGAACTCCATAATGAGGCACATGCACAGACCAGAATCATAATAGAGAGTGTGTTTGGGATGCTCAAGTTATGGTTCCGGTGCATGGACATATCTGGTAGAGCCTTGCAGTAATCACCAGCTACATGTACCCAAATTGTCATCGTATGTGCCATGCTACACAATATGATCCTACGGAAACAGCTGCAACAGGAACAGCATGGGGCAGGGCCACACAACCCCCCCACCATTGCCAAGGCCTGCACAGGCACAGAGTGACTTGGAGGATGAACAACCTGAGCCTTCCCCAGTAGGCAGAAGGAGGTGTGCCCAGTATGCCCAGGCCTTGGCAAAGAGGCTATGCATAACACATACACTGACATGGTAGGAACTCAAGGAATGACACCTCCCTCCAACTCGCACATGCAGTAAAAGGGATGCCAAACATGACACTGCCTTTGCTTAACCATGTATAGGGAGTGTACTATGTGCATCCAACATAGTCAGCCCTGCAGCAACATCCTCAGTACTGGCACAGCCACAAGGTAAGTCACGCTCACTATCAATTGCTGAATGGAGTAGAATGTTCTGCTACCTCTATCTATGGTATGGATGTGATCATGTTAGGGAATCGTTTGGCTGAATGGGATGGCAGCAGCTAGTGGACACCTATATCAGCGGCATGAAATCCTTAACAAATACTGGTGTAAACATGGTAGGCAGTCCTAGACAAGGTGACAAAACCCTCTGCAGGACATGTGGTGGGCCAAATGTGTGTCCATAGGCCACACACATGCATGTCAGTGAAGCTCACATACCCAACAACAGTCTCAGCCAGCAGGACAGGTGTAGACAAATACAAAGAAAAGCTGTGCTAAGGCCTCTGACTGATGGCTATGGAGAACAGTCCCCCTCCAGACCTACACAGACAGACTACAACAGGTCAGGCAGTGAAATGTTAGTTCTGAAGGGTAAGAAGTCTGAAACTGAAATGTAGGTCAATAAAACCTAAGAACTGTAGTGCACTGATATGCCTCTAGTCTACATGATAGGTCAGAATACAGAATGAAATGGAGTACCTGAAATACCAGTACAGTCATAGCAAATGTGTACAGCTGTCAGGTGTGCCCCCTCCCCACAATCCTATGTAGAAATGTAGTAACATGTATGTGTAGGTATAACAGTGGAGCACAGATTACCTGAGCTGGCCAAAGTAGCAGGATATATTGTAGCATGTGTACAATATGCAGGGCTGTGTGTAGGTTGGTGTTTGTTGTATATTGTGTGAAAGTGGTCAGCATGTAAGCATGGTGGGTTGTGTCCTGGTGGCCAATGGCCAGTACTGCTGATGACAGGACCAAGTTCTCAAAACTGCAGTGCCAAACACAATGCATCCCAACAAGACACATTCCAGCAGTAATCCATACTAATTGTTAGATGTAATATCTGTCACCATCTGAAAGATGGACATGGCATGAATGTGGGCCCAGACATACAAACAGTACACAGGTGGAAGTACCCTAGACAGAGAGTGTATAAAATGTTACTGTTAAATGGACACACCTTTGGAATTGTACATACAGGTTAGCAGCACATTAGCTGGCTGTGTAGTATGGAATACTGATGTTGTCTGGCCAAACATTGGCAGACCACAAAAGTCACAGGTAGGAAGTACTGAGAAACTGCTGATGTCCCTGCACAAGCCAGCATAAATGGAATGCCCCACACATATCTGTAAGTCAGTTGCAAGTAGCTTCCATTGCACATATGCACCCAGCTCACTCTACCATCAGCCACGGGTACCTCACAGGTAGTATCTCTGCTGTTGGGAATGAGTACAATATGACCCCCCCCACCTTTGTACGGGAATAGCCACAGAATGCAGCATGCTGAAGAGGTGTCCCATGCAGATGTGTCCCTAGCTGTAGGCAGCACCCTGCCAACATCCATGCCACTGGATCAATAAGGACAGAAACTACTGACATTAACACCTTGCACACCTACCCTGTTGCCCCAAGTTAATATAGTGGCTTGCAGCCTGGGACTGTAGGAGTGACACAATGCACCAGCCTGCTACAGATAGTCTGCATCATTACCAAATGCTCTACAGTCCTCTGTCAAAGGCCTGTGCCTCACCTGTACTGCCAATGTATGTTATCTCATGGACTCCCAAATAACAACATAACATAGTCCACAGAACCCAAATGCAAGACCATGTTGACAAATCCCAGTAGCATGTCCACCATGTCCTACTGCATGAACTGTGGACCAACCCCTAAATACTGCTGGAATGAAGTGATAGCTATAGGGATACTTATCAGATAACGTTTGCATAATGTTTGGAAGAGGATAGAATAATAGAGAGGGGGGTAGAAGCATGGGCATCATGGAGTGTGTGAAGTCTGAAGCTCAGCTGTATGCACATACTATCCCTGCCTGCAAACACAGGAATGGGTGGCTACAAACCTGCTTGTAAACCACAATGTGAAGGAGTAATGACCAGAAATATGAGCCCTGCCTCTGGGTAACCTGTGTTAATCTGTACAGCAATGAGGTATGGCCACAGTAGGATATGGCCATACTTTCACGTTGATGGATGTACAAGCATGAGATCCTCAGCCATCACTGTACCAAGGTGATAAACCATTTACACAGACCAATCAGCAAGTGTCTGCAGCTGCCCCACCAGAATGGCATGATTGTGCAAGAATATGTAGGCTGCAGACCACAATACTGGACACAACTTCATTCATTATGTGTTCCCCAGGAAATTACTGCAAGAAAATATGTATACCTAACAGTAGTTGATGACATAAAACATCACAGTGTAAAACAGCACATATGTTTGGATATCTCTGCTAACACCAAAACCATGTAACAGAAGCAGCACAGACACAATTACTTATAGTAACCCACTATCCTTTGCCCATTGTGACCCCATATTGTCAACCGATCTACAGATATCCTGCAGAAACAGGTTGCTAACTGTAGAACACAAAAGCCTGCACTGGAGTACAACCTACCTGGAATGGATTCACTCATTCAATACAGAAGGTCATACTGGGCATGCTCCCACACTTAGAGAAACAAAGCCCATGTCTGACAACAAAATACTGAAAGGTCATACTTGGCATGCTCCCACACTTACAGAAATGAAGCCCATGTCTGGCAACAACAGTGGATTATACATATCTAACAGTTGCAGATGTTTGTGCACATACTCCACATTGCACACCAGTCATGCTTTGCACACACATCAGATAGGAATACACACATATATCCAGGGATAACACACTATAATAGGCCAAACTTACACATACATAGATGTGTGGAAGAGAGTGACAGACAGTGACAAAGAGCTTCCCATCTTGAAGCCTGTCCCACCCAGCACGCATCCAATTGGCTAAAACCACACAATGTGCAAATGTCAATCACTGTAGACATTTGCTTCTGGTATTCCTCAGCATTATAGTGTCTGTAGTGCTTGTGATAACTGTGTAACATGACTGTACAAGTCATTATTCATCTAGCAGTTGTATACACATTCCTGTTAAATGTAAACCTGTGTGTGACTGAGTGTTGTGTGTGAATTTTATTTACTTATTTATTTATTGACATTTGTTAACCGGGTTTGTCCAACTGGGCTTGTGGCCCATTTTCAGTGGAGACCTGAGGAGAAAAGCTCCAGTAATACATTTTAAAACAAGTACAATTTTAAACAATATTGATATAATAGCAGTTATAGCAAAACGATTCACATATTTTGGGATACATGCAAAAAGTTAAAGTTGCATTAAAAAGAAGTTAAGTAACAATTTTACATTGATATAGTTCAATAGGTCAACAATTAACATTTTTTGTTTGTATAAAATTGTGCAAATGCATAGTAGACACAGTGGAGAGAGGGATGTAATGAGGTACTAAGTACAGCTTCCAAATGAATGATTTATGGCACATGCACACAAACTGTACTCCCCATTGCCCTACTTTAGCAAGACTGCTGATGTCATTCACCTTGAAATACACCTTTGATGAAGGAGTAGCCCTATAAGCTCCGTGGCATGTACAATAACTGTGTGATGCTGTAGTGTGATGTACTAGCTAGGCAGGAGCTCTAATCCCAAACATGGCAACTGTGTGTGTGTTTGGTTGTGTGTGTAGGGATCAATGCTTTTGTGGCCATTCACAGTCACTACACTTCCTATTGCCCTACTTTGGCAAGTCTGCTGATGTCATTCACCTTGAAATATACCTTTGGTGAAGGTGTAGCCCTATAAGGTCCGTGGCATGTGCTATTACTGTGTAATGCTATAGTGTGATGTACAAGTTAGATAGGAGTTTTAATCCCAGACATGGCAACTGTGAATCTGTCTGTGTTTGTGTGTTGGTTTGCCTGTGTAGGGATCAATGCTTTTGAAGCCATTCACAGTCACTACACTTTCCATTGCCCTACTTTGGCAAGCCTGCTGATATCATTCACCTTGAAATACACCTTTGGGGAAGGTGTAGCTCTATAAGCTCCATGGCGCATGCTATAACTGCGTAATGCTATAGTGTATGTTCTAGTTAGGTAGGAGTTTTAATCCCAGACATGGCAACTGTGAGACTGTGTGTATGTAGGAATCAATGCTTCTGTGGCCATTCACAGTCACTAGGTACTCCTAAAAATGGAGAACATTGATATCTGTGCAGTAACTGAGACCTGGTTCAAGGCTCCAGAGAGCACCCTGCAATACCAGGCTACAACTCTTACCACACTTATCGGCCACCAAACCAGGACTGAAACACTAAAGGGGGAGCAGTGTCCATATTCACCAAGGATACTCACACCATCAGGCTAGTTGCCCAACACAATGTGTCTGAAATTCTCCAGGTGCAACTAACACTAGGTAAGACTGCAATCCAAAATATAGCTTGATACAGTTCCCCCACCATGCCCAACCAACAATACTCACTACACCTTTCTAAACATACTGGAAAATATTAAGATACAACCAAACACCTTAATACTGGGTGATTTCAACTACCCTGCCATTAACTGGGAACACTACTCAGGCACCAACACCTTTACCCAGCGGTTCTTGGAATTCATAAATTCCAATGCCCTGGATCAACTAATCCATAGTCTCACCAGGGGCTCCAATATCCTTGACCTGGTCATTACCAACATGGGAAATCGATGCTCCACACCTATGGTCACCCCCCTCATTGGTCAGGTCTGACCATAAGCTAATCACCCTTGATATCCACATCCCTCCCCCACCCCCACCGCCAGTAAGGAAACTTCCATGAAAAACTTCTCCAAAGCCAACTTTATGCTACTCAAGTCAGAAGGTACAAACTTCATGACACTCATGCAGACAGGAACTGAAAGTTCGACTGCTGAATCCTACACTAAGGCACTGTATGAGCACATCCACTCGTGCATGAATCGTGCCATCCCAAGTAGAACCAAGACATTCTCCTCCAAAAAAAGGAAGCCAATCTGGTGATCCCCTGCCATAAATAAACTTTACAACAAAAGGAAGAAACTGTTGCAGAAAAAAGAAGAAAATCCCAGGATGCAAAAATCTCCCTTACCAGCCTCAGTAAGAAGCTGAGATCCCTCATAAAATCCTCCAAAGCTAGTTATGAAAATAAAATTGCCAAAGATTCCAAAAACAACCACAAGGCATTCTATAGCTATGTCAGGAATCTAAATGGCAATGCTCAGATCTGCTCTAAGCTACAACAGAATGGCATTGAATATACTTATCCCAAGGATATTGCCAATATCCTGGCAGATCAATTCAGTGCCTACTTCACCCTCCTCACCCCCTAAAAGGCCCATCTCAATACCGGAAGATTGCCAAATTCTGGTAATAACGGCCACACAAGTAAAAAACTCACTCTCCAAAGCTACGAATACAGCATCCATGGGACCAGACAACATTCCGGGCTGTGTACTACATGAACTACAGAATGAACTGGCACCTCACCTAAGTGCCATATTTAATCATAGTCTCACCGCAGGCTTTGTGCTCACTGAGTGGTGCACAGCTACAGTTATCCCACTCCATGGGGGGGATCCACTTTGGATCCTGGGAACTACAGCCCCATCAGTCTGATGATCCTGATCTGCAAGGCTATGGAATATATTATCATGGAACTTATAAACAAAGACATTGGCAACCTAAAAACACTGGTCCCCACCTGGTTTGGGTTTGTGAAGAGCTGATCTTGTCTTCTGAACCTGACTGACTTCTTCAAATCAGTCTCCAGAGCTGTGGACCTCATCAAGGCCTTCAACACCATGCCCTAGTCTGGAATCATAGATAAACTTACTAAGCTGGGCATTAATCCCTATGTCACTTGATAGGGTGCCAACTGGCTTACTGACAGAACCCACACTGTAAAAGCAGTCGACTCCAAATCCAGCTCCAGACAAGTAACAAGTGGAGTAACTCAGGGTTCAGTCCTGGGACCCCTCTTTTTGGCATCTACTTCTCTGACGTACAGGCCAACACTAATGGGCTCTGGCTAACACAGTTCACAGATGACTGCAAACTGGAAGCCATTATTGAATCCCCAAATGATGTGGACAGTTTATAAAAGGGCCTTACAGAAACAGATGCTTGGTGTCAGAGCCATGGGCTCAAGCTCAATGCCAAGAAATGTATAGTTATCCCCCTTTGGGAAGAAACAAGTACCTGTGAATTACCACATAGGTGGCAGTACACTAAACACCAAAAGTGTGACACAGGTGGACAGTGGTCTCACCCTCGATAACCACATCACCACAACAGTCAGGAAATCCTTCTATGTGGCACATCTCATCACTAAGGGCTTTTCATCCAGAAAAAAGGAGGTCATTGTCCCACTGTACTCATCTCTCAGTAGACCCATTATGGTACCATTTGGTATGTACATCTCAAGACATCTGCAACAACTAGAAAGGCCGCAAAAATACCTCAGTAAAAAAATCACAAGCCTAAAGCAGATGCCCAATGCTGACCATCTAGAAAAACTCCAGCTATACTCTGTCACATATCGTCTACTCAGAGGTGATCTCTGCGTAACATACAAGGCCATGTCAAACCCAGAGCTGTTGGACATGCTACACTTAAAGAAATCCCAATCCCTCAGAGCCACATGGTCCAGAGATCTAAAGCTTGTCATCACAATGAACAAAACATGCTGGAGGGATAGGTTCCTGACCCAGAGACTCCCCAGACTCTGGAATAGACTGCCCATACATGTCGAGCAGAGCGCCTCTTTGGCCCTCTTCAAAAGGCACCTTGACGATTGGATGGGAGATAGGAAATTCATCCCAGGGAACATGTCAGTCACCCTGCTAGACAGGGATGCAGGGAAGTAAATATTGTGGGAAGAAATAGCCAGGGAATTGTTATGGCTAGGCTTGTATAGGCTCTAGGGCCAATAGCCTAGTACCAACCTAGGAACCTAGGAACTACACTTTCCATTGCCCTACTTTGGCAACCCTGCTGATGTCATTAATTTTGAAATACACCTTTGGGGAAGGAGTAGCCTTGTAAGCTCTGTGGTGCCTGCTATAACTGCATAAAGCTGCAGTGTGATGTACTAGTTAGGTAGGAGTTCTAATCTCAGACATGGCAACTGTGAAGCTGTGTGTGTTTGTCTGTGAAGGGATCAATGTTTTTGAGGCCATTCACAGTCAAATCACTTTCCATTGCCCTAAAACGAAATAAGTAGCACAAAACTGGATACCAGGATGAAAACACACACAGGACTAGTTCAATGTAGCTTAAAAAGTACGGACACCAAAGTTTTAGTGCTTTCATTCACTTTATTTTACGTGAACTTCTTCAGAAACAACTCTACTGCCCTACTTTGGCAAGCCTGCTGATGTCATTCACTTTGAACTACACCTTTGGGGAAAGAGTAGCCCTATAAACTCTGTGGTGCATGCTATAACTGTGTGATGCTATAATGTGCTCTACTAGTTAGGTAGGAGTTCTAGTCCCATACATTGCAACTCTAAGACTGTGTGTGTGTGTGTGTGTGTGTGTGTGTGTGTGTGTGTGTGTGTGTGTGTGTGTGTGTGTGTGTGTGTGTGTGTGTGTGTGTGTGTGCATGTGTGTTTGTCATCAGTATCCTGTGTGGATGTAGCTCTGTTTGTAATAACAGCACTCACTGTAGGGCGGATTTTGCATATTTCTTATATGGAGGACCTATTATATGCCACAATGTCCACCTTACAAGGACAACAGATGTCAAACAGCAGAGGTGCTGGTGTAGACAATCCATATATGTGACATTATGGATTGGGGAACAATATAGGCAACCCTTGTATTACCCGGAGAACACTCTCCACCCGTCTCATACACAAACACACTTGGCTAGGCAACAGTCACTTTGTTGGTAGTTCCCTGCATATTGCCCACAGATAGTAAGCATGGTGTGGTTGCAGTGGACTACAGAAGACATGGTACCCTGTTCCATCCCTACAATAGGCAAATAATTGCATACAGTGGTCCTTTGCTATGTTCTCCACTGGACGCCTGCAACAACTGTAGAGTCAGCAAATGTAACTCACAAAGGAAATACCATGTCTTATACACATGCCCTGTATGGACAGATGCCACTAACACCAGTGAATACCTGTATCATGCTCTCAATGTAAGTGCAGGATCAACCTGAGTTCCATTGCCAGTTCTCACCACATGAGGTCAGGAATGCCACATCAGATGATAATCTGTCCACACAACATGCCCCAGACACCCCAGGTACACTTCCACATCACAGAATATGCATGTGGGACATCTGCACATCCCAGGCACTGTCCATGTTATGGAATATAGAACACATACATGTGCATAGTTCTGGCCACCCACAATAGTAACCCAGATGACTGAATGGTGAATACAATACCCATCTGTGTGGGCCAATCCAGAGCCTACACCCCTGAGCCACATTGCAGACCATTGTCATGTGGCCTGATGCCAAAGTATACCCTTTGCCTAGCCTTGTACAGCCTTCTGACGCAGTCAACCACTATACACACATGAAGCAGTGAACCCATGCATGTCAGTACTGGCAAACTTGTGTGTGTGTGTGTGTGTGTGTGTGTGTGTGTGTGTGTGTGTGTGTGTGTGTGTGTGTGTGTGTGTGTGTGTGGAGATTAATGATTTGAAAGCCATTCACACTCATTACACCTCCCATTGCTCTACTGAAGCATGTCTTCTGATGTCAGTCACCTTGACATACCCTTTACCCATATATCAGCCTGATAACCTCTGTGGTGCATGTGATACCTGAGTAATACTGTAGTGTAGCAAACAAGTTATTTAGGAAGTCTACTCCTGACCCTGCCAACTGTGATAATGTGTGTGAGTCCCTGAGAGTGTGTGGCTGTGTCGTCCTTGACACTTGCTTTTGTGGACAGACACATGTACTACACCTACCTTTATCACTGTTGCTGATGTCACTCACCTTCAAATATACCTTTGGACAACCTTCTAACATGTAAGTGCTGTGGCGTATGCAATAAGCGCATAAAAATGTGATGGCAATACATAGTCATGCAAGGGTTTGAAATCCCATACTGGTAAGTGTGTGACACAAATGTACCTAGCTTTTACTCTCCTACCCCCTTCCTTTCTTTCTTTGTCTCTGTCTGCATCTCTCACTCCCTCTCTGGTGGATGTGGAGAAGTATACCTGCTTTGCTTAGGCAACAGCTTGTGTTTTATAAGTGATGCTCATGATCACCTGATGGCCTGTGCATGAATTGCAGTCTCCCACTAGCTGATTGCATGTGGAACACCTGTGGTAACATTCCCATAGCCAATTGCATGGAAACACACTCCTATAACTAGGAACATCATGTGGATGTTGGCCCTTTTCATTCACTGTGAGCAGGACTTCATGCCGGTGTTTTGCAAATGGCAGCACAGAGGGTAGTGGGATATACCTTTTACAACATGCACTGTGGAGACAGTCCAACAAACCGGAGGGGGGTGTTCCAGAAATGAGTACAGAATGTAAGTCTTGCTCTTCTACATTTGAAGTAAAGTTGGTTTAACAGGGTTTGTGTGGATATGACTGGTCTACATGATTTAATACCTGTCATGACAGTGTTTTGTGGTTGAGGAAACCCCCACCTGTAGGGCTATCTGCAGACTGGCCAGTGTTTGGAGTCTTATGTGTGTTGTATTACTCACAGATGACCTATCTTTAGAAATGCATAGTCTGAGGATTGTAGTCAGTACATGGTGACAGCCATGAGAGTTACTGACTTCATACCCCTCAGAAGACATATGTCACAACAAACTCTGTTACACCAGTAAATGTATGAGGTTACCACAGCAACATGTCAATATTGGCCCTGTGTTTGTGCCTCCAGCCACAACTCTGTCAACCTTTGTACATATATCATGCAGTAAGAGGTGCATATGTTCAGTACACCATTATTTACTGACATCATACCTGATAAGCCAGTGAGATAGACTACTAAACATGTTATGTATAGTAGGGGTTATATTTGAGGACAGAACCTGGAGATTCTGTTGTAGTGTGTACAGTAGTGAGGTCTGTGCACTTATGGTGATTGTGGACAGAGTGTGCATTGCATATATGTATGTTGGCCTGTGTACAGACTGTGGTAGATGTCATTGTTCTTGGTCCTGTTCTATCTGATGTTGCATGCTGCTCCAGTGTATGGTACCCTATTGGCATACATGTTTTTAGGGCCAAACCCACACATGTCCCATACCACAGTCAGACATCGGAATACACTGTGTATTGACCAAGTATATGTAGGTTTAGTGTGTGAGTGGCACATATGTGGATCTTGTTACTCAGACAGTCCATATGCTGTAATATTAAGCACACTTACCATATGTGGCTGTGGCTGTGTTCAAATTGGTTGTGGGTATGCGCTTTCACACAGGTGACTGTTACTCAGTGCTGTTACATGCCTGTAGAGCCTGCTATATTTGCAGGTACATGTGTATTCCCCCATAAGACATGTAGGCCAGTGTTGTGGCAGTCTACCTGTAGTTTGCACAGTGCATTGTTACATGCCTAGCAGCTCAGCGTACTTACCCAATGTGATGTTATGTCCAGATATTTGTCAGATGTCCTGCTGCCGGGCCACTATAACTGTTGTGTAATTCTGACAAAGTAGTGGGATGCTGTAGAGATGTATGTCACTAACTAGTGGGTAGTATATGGGCTTGTGACCTCTGCTCCTCTGGTTATTATGTGTCAGGACAGACAGGAGTGTGTGAATGCATAAACAGTGTGAGCATATGTATTCTAGTATTTACGTAATATACCCATTTACATGGCTGTTAACATCCACTTTGTCAGCTTTGGTCCCTACGCCTTGTACTAAGGGGTTCTGTGTATACCTCTGGACTGACCAGAGTGTGTCAGACTGTCCACATTTATTGGTCATATCTCTGTTGTATTCCACAGGACCATTAGTGTGAAATCTGTGTTACTGTACTATGATGATCTTAGGAAGTCTGTCAGTAACTGATGGTGTACATGTCAATATCAGATGTGACTTCCCACACACAACATCTCTGTTAAGACAATCTCTGTTACAGTAGCAACAGTCTACATTTATACCTGCAATACTTACATGTCATCCCTTTGCACTAAGAGGTTGTGACTATTTGTGCTGAGGTTTGACTCCACTACATGTTCTGGGCATACGTGAAACATATATGTATATGTGTGTGTGTGTGTGTGTGTGTGTGTGTGTGTGTGTGTGTGTGTGTGTGTGTGTGTGTGTATCTATCTATATATATATAAGCACGGTATAAAGAAAAAATTCTCAATTTCAACAATTGGCTAAGTTTCTGGTGTAATTCAAAGGGGATCCAGTGTCTGTCCGCCTGGGATGACATGCTCGACAAGCCATGCTGCTTCGCTAGAGATGGCTTGCACCTGTCACCCTTAGGCTTTCAAATACTGGCCAAGGCTCTTGCCACCCCCATAGTGCCTTTTTTAGGCAAGGCTCAAAAGACAAACTCAGCACTGTAAATATCACAAGTAACAAAAAACTGAGGGTAATGCTACTCAATGCCAGAAGTCTAAACCTCAAAATGCACACACTCGAGGCACTCCTCAGTATGGAGAAAATCGATATATGTGCAGTAACATAAACCTGGTTTAAGGCTCCAGAGAGCACCCCAGCACTACCAGGCTACAGCTCATACCATACATTTCAGCCACAGAACCCAAACCGAAAGGGCGTATCCATATTCATCAAGGATGCCCACACCTCCAGGT
>NC_056747.1:112935337-112952837 GCF_019279795.1 Protopterus annectens | reverse complement strand
CCTCATTGCGCTCTGCTCCCTAAGGGCTACTTGGGGCTTGCAGTACCAGCACAACACTGTTGTACAAATGGGTTGATAGGCATGGGATACCCACTGAGTTCTGGCAAGTGTTTGTATGTGTGCATGTGTGTACATTTGTAGGGTACAACATTCTGCGGCCACATTCTCTAATACAATACGCCTTGCCACACAGTGTTAGAGATAGTGATGTTGCTGACCATAGGAGAACCATAACAATGCATCACTCTACTATCACCGTGGCATGTGCTTTAGATGCATATCTCTGTAGTAGCACTCTTGGGATAGACAAGGGGTTGTATTGCAGTCTGGTCAATGTGTGATGGTGGGTATGTCAGAGTGTTATCATGGGTTTCAGTGCATACAATATCCACTGGGGGGGGTGGGTGCTGGGTATACTGTGTTTACACCATGGTACCCCTGGTACATGTCCCATATTCCACTGTATGGGGACCACCATCAACTATACAGGTAACTGATAACACTATCCAGCTCAGTTATGCATGTGCTATGTGCAACCTGTCTGTAACAAAATGGACACACTAACAAGGTAGTTAGCACTTATAAGCCCAGGTATCTCAGATGTGTGTCTGACTGTGATGTGCTTGTCAGTGTGTATATGACAGTATGTCACTATGTACTGTCCACAAACAACCAGTACATCCCTCATTACCACCATTAACGTACTGTAGAGGCCTGGGGATGTTCTTTACATAACATGTAACCTGGAACACACCTCATTCTAAAAGCTGTGTGTTGTGTGCAAGTAAGGCCACACACATCAGTAGCACTACATACCTTGGTAGGGGGTTCTAGTCCCAGTGTTGCAAAGTAAGAGTGTGTGTGTGTATGTAAAGGAATCTACTTCCATTTGCAGAATATACATGTCCCAGGAGGTCATCTGTCTGAGAACTACCTGGCATATGCTAACATTTCACAGGTATCCTGTGGAAATACATTTCATCACAACTAGTGGTAGATGTGTAAATGCCCTCTTCCCCACTGTAGAGCTGTACAGAGATACTAGGGTTGGTATATATAGCTGGGTGTGGCTCTTGTGGACACAGCCACAATCATTGCAGTTACTGTTGTGTGTATCCCCCCACTTATCTGGCTGTAATACTGTACAGTTCATGTTAAAAGGATAAGTAGTTGTCTATCACACTATCTGTGGTTCTACAGCACCTCTCACCCTCCAAAGGTAGGGCTTTGCCACCCACACCAGCACACCTATGTTTACTGAGTTGAAGATTGCACCACATTGGGGAAGGGAGTCTATACCCTGCCAGTACCATCATCAATGACATTAAACTAGTGGACTGCTTATTTCCCAATGTGTTGTTGTGCCTATTCTGTCTTGGTGGAATTACATAGACTACAATGGGTTCCTTGCACAGGTGCATACATCCATGTGTGCAGTATTCTATGTGTATTGCATCAACACCAAAGCCTATTTGTGTGTTATACACAAACATGTGGTGTTTACCATCCAGTACACTTACCATTGTCCACTGTAGAAGGGCTGCTGACATCAGCCACCATGCACTCACCTGTATACACCACCCCCAGACTTATCAGCCATGTGGCACATGCAGTAACTGCTATACAGACCTGTATTATGTGTTCACCTGTACCCAGGATATGGCACAGCCAAGGTGTCAGCACAGTGCCATACCCCTTGTAGGATACAACAGCAGACCATCCTCCTGCTGACACATGGACACCTACAACACAAACAGAATACATTATGGAGACCACAATCACTGAGTGTTAATAACAGCTATAATGCATCATGGCTGGACAGCTACACTTCCTGACATGTAAACTGTATTGTGTGTGAGTATGCATGTACACAGTTCTGCCCTGTGGCTGCCCTATACAGGTGTTAGTTGGACAGCTGCAGACCGTTCCTGGCAGGGTGTGCAGTTCACTGTCTCTGGCCACAGACACAAGAACTGTGCCTGCCAGGGGTTCCACGGGCACCACTGGGTACAAGTCATGATATGCTATACTTCCCTGATGATGATGGGTCTATATTATATTGTCAACAGGTGAAAATGTCGACTCTGACTTGTTCGACACCAAAATGTCAAACTACAAAATTAGCGAACGTCCAAATCACCGATTTCTTTCCAACGGAAAGATATCGGTTGGCCAAACGCCAATGGCACAAACAAACAAATATATTTAAGTGGGGGGCTTTGCCCCCCACACACACCTCCCCTAACTAAATATTCTAACTCTGAGACCACACTACAGTCAGGGAAAGAGCAGGTGTAAGAGAATGGCCAACCGATTTCTTTCTGTTGGAAAAAAATCGGTGATTTGGACGTTCGCTAATTTTGTAGTTTGACAATTTGGTGTCGAACAAGTCAAGAGTCAACATACCCAATGATAACATATGTCTGCTGGCTCCGGATCCCTACTGGTATTGGCCAGGGCCACGTGCACATGGCCTGCTGTGGAGTGGTGTGGACAGCACCTCCCTGCAGTGCTGGGGCTGGTACTGCCACTATGGGAGTAGCTCTGTGTTCTGGCATGTCCACGTCGGCCTCCAGCTGTTGGTGTTGCTGGCCTACTTCCACATGGTCATTGCACCACTCCCACCATAGGCTTGAGCATGGAAATTGCACGGTCGAGGATTTCCACCATCTCACCCAACCGTCTATACATGACCTCTGAAAAATAACGGATGTCAGTAACAGCTGAATGAGTAGCTGTCTGCAGCCTCAGAGCCTGTTTGGTGTACCGTTCCATACATTCCTGCACCTCCATGATGGCCTGAAACATGTGTCTGGTCATACCAGATGTAGCAATTCTGCCAGGGGCATGATGATCTCCAATGAGCACACCTGTACATCTGCCTATGTGGTACCCTGCCAGATATCTGGCTATGGCTGCTGCATCCAGACACACGTGCCATAGATACTATACTGTCCTGTCCCATGTCACCAACTGCCAACTGTCCCTCAGCTTTGGCCACTGGTGACAGGGTATGTATAAGCATTGTGACTGTGTGCGGGGATGGGGTGGATAACAGCGGGATGTCAAACAATGGCACAGCTTCAGCTCCTGACAACCCCGCCTGTGCCTCAACACACCTATCATCATTTTCAGTGTCTGTATGGACACCGACATCAGACTGCCTGCAGGAGGGACCCTGACCCAACTCGCCACCTGTGAGGGGAAAACAAGAAATGCACTTTAAGACCTGTATGTCATTGCTGAACAGTACACACACACACACACACACACACACACACACACACACACACACACACACACACACACACACACACCCTGACATTCCACCATACTACTTACCTGTCCCTGAGTTTACAAAATGTCCCTAATTTTTTCTCTTAAGTTCCCCAACCTGCATCAGTCTTGAATAATTACAGTCAATAATACCAATCATTAATGTATCATTCTTCTACGTGCTTAGAAAAGTGATCACAAAACATGACCTGTTACTCCATTACCTCTTTGACTTGATTGGAGTTGTTTTTTCAAAGACTCCCTGATGTCATCCAGTGTTCACCCTGGTTTTGTCCAGACATCTTGAGCATGGCCCCCATATGTTATAGGCTACTACAGTCAATCAATAATGTCATGCACTGGAGTGTCATACGTAACTATTGTTCAGTAGATGCAAGATCTGTTGCTCTATTAACTTTTTATGTGGACTACAATAATATTTGGAAACACTCTCCGGTGTTGTCTAGTAATTCCCCAATGCTTCTGTAGTATTGCATATGTGGGTATTCTTTCACCTTTCTACTAATTGCAATTAAAACAGTATCCCTGGTGTCTCGTTTTCCCTCCCAATGCATGTTTCATGCTGCAGACGCAGTTTCCTTAATGTGTATGTAAGAGCGTTAATTTTACCATTGGCATTGCTGTTATCGAGACCAGGAAGTAGCGTGGCTATTTTAACTTTGTGGAATAAAATTGTTTGGATCACCTTACAGTGGACCTTGGCACTTTTTTTTGGACTTATGCTGCAGACGTTATTATATTATCAGCTGTCCTGATATTACATATCAGAAAAGTATTCCTGGTGTCTCATATGTCTGTCCATGTCCATGTACTGCACGATTTCAAAGGGAAGTTGAGAGGTATGAACAACCCCACACTAACACATGTGCATACATGAACACACACACACACACACACACATACACACACACACACACACACACACACACACACACACACACACACACACACACACACACACACACGCTTACAGGTGAGGTTGCACAAAGATATTCCACACAGACCTCTCATTACCCATCTGTCAACATGCATGACATATGGCACTCAAAAGCATGCAGTGTGGTTATACTCAAAACCTGCCAGAAACATTATACATCTCTGTGATGCATGGGCTGTGTTAGGTGATGCCCCTTCCCCTGGAACACACTGCACCTATATACACAGTATTGCTGTGCACCTGTTTGGCACCCTGGCATGTACTGTGCACCATACCTCACAGGTGTACACACCATTCCTGAATGTGTATATGTGTGTCAGTTATGTTTGCTGTGCTGTTCACAGCCCCAATGTGTTTGTCCAACACATACCTGGGATGATATGTGGACAGATGTCATTTGTGGACAGATGTCATTTGTGAATGCCTGATGTCTGATTTACAAATCTCATCATCAGTGATGCATGTATGGCCAATAAAATATAATTACACTGACAACCTTCAAACCTTACCATGGCTATGGGGAGTGTACACACCCTTATTGATATGGCACCCTCTTCCTTGATATGCCATGGGGCCAAATTACTGCATATGTTAACATAACACAAACCTGATATGTGACATATGACCTGTGCAATCAAATGTAGTGTCAAACAAATGTGTTAGTTGTGCAGATGCTGATTAAGATGCATGTGCATGCACACCCTTATCATGATGATTTGTTGCACCTACTGTTATGTGTACTACAGCAGTCACTATTCCTGGCAGGGGTATACTAGCATGGGCCATCTGCATTTGCCAGTATATGGTCACTTTGCCCTACAAATGTCCCCCAACTCTGCATGATTGCAAGGTTAACTCGTGCACATCCCTTGGAGGTCACACAGTGCCATCACTATTGCTGTGGAGTCAGGGTTATGTCTGCCACAGTTCCTGACCATGATTGTGTGCAGATACAGCTATTCATAGCATCCTTTAGATCTCTGCTTCAGTGCACTGTTGTGTTTCATGATGACACTCCCTCTGCACCCTTAGCCTTTTTGCAGATGGTTGACAACTATGGCCTACACATGTGTGTCATTTTGCAATGTCCCAAACACTGAACACCATGTGTACCAGCCTAGTCCCTTCTAATGAATAGCAAACATACAGGTGTACACTGTCACTGGCAAGCTACAGATGGGGATGGTGGGCCTGAGGTGGGGTGAGGTGTTGGTTGTGCATCACATGTATCTTAAATTGATACTGTCTGTAGGTTTACAACTTGGTCTTGGTACACCAATACACATTGCAACGCATGCCTTTTGGGGACATTTGCTAATATGCATACACTACCTGTAGAGAGAGGCCTGGCTGATGTTTCCTGTGATACAAATGTCCCATTTGATTACTCCAACCCATGGGCCACACTTATGCAGAGTCCAGGCAATTGCCGACACAGGTACTGCACAGCCAGTACTTGCTCAACATTCCTGCAACTTCCTCAGTGTTGTGGCATGTTACTAGGCAGCCTACATGACCAGTTTGCAAAAAAAAAAAAAAAAAAAAAAAAACTTTCCTGTAACTAGTGTAGTCCAGATTCAGATTTGCTGTATCCAGGACTGTATGTAAGCTTCTCAGCCCCCCCCTCCAAGCTTTCTGTGTTGGAGGGAAGCCTTCTAGCTTATCAGTGGGAGTGGTAAGCACTAGGTAACCTATCTACCACATAAGGAGTGATTCTGGCCCAGAAATTGCAGTTATTGGCCATTTGGGCAGTATCTCTCTCAACTTTCTGATTTAAAAGCCCACATTTGCACTTGTTTCCCCCCTTTCCTGTAACTAGTTTAGTCCAGATACAGATTCTTACTTTTAGCACTTGAATTTGCTTATTCGTAATCAGCACATGTTCAGAACTTGTAAGCACTAAATAAGCTACTAATTACTACAGCACTCAACCTTCCTCATTATCTAGAGGAAAACAGTTTTGGTACTTACTTTCCTCACTTGCTTAGAGAAAAACAGCTCTTGTACTCACTTTCCTCACTTATCTAGAGGAAATAGTTTTTTTATTCAACATGTCCAAGGGTCAGCTCCCAGTGTTCTCTCCTGTCTACCTGATGAATCTGGGCATCTTGGGGCAATGTAGAAATTGCCTCATGTACACAGACAACCCTCTCCTCCTACCACCCAACATTACAACCTGTGAGAGATGCACTTATCTAGCCAAACTGGAGGTAAAGCTCTCTCCAATCAAGACTGAACTTGACAGTCAAGAGGAGAAGCTAAACACTTGCACCACACCACACTCATCACATAATCTCACTAAATCTACACCACCATAATCCACACATAGAAACACAAAAACATTCACGGAGGCTCTCAGTAATAATCTGCTCAAGCAACAGAGACCTGCAAAGCAGAAACGCAAGCAACCTCCATCCCTCAACACAACCCAAATGACACATAGCCCACAGACTCAGTGTGCCACTCAACCACAGCCAATAAGGCAAAACAAAGTACCCAACACACTAGTCATAGGCGACTCTATAGTCAGGCACACTGATATCCCACTCACCAGGCTAAACAAGGAGAAGGTTACTGTCAGCTGCCTGTTGGGTCCAAAACCACGATTGTTGAGTAAAAAAACCTTTATGTAGACACCACAAAGCTTTCAGGTTAAACAACCCTTTTTCAATGCATAACATCAGGTATATTAAACACACCTATTTATACATGATAACTATCATATGACCTACAGCCATAATCACATGATAGGTGAAAAGCAGTAAACATATATAAAATATTACATATAAAACTTTAAAACATGCATTAAAATACGAAATACATAAAAATACATTATTGTTACTTTAATCTAGTATGCTGTATCTTTGTCAAAATAGGTTTTATTGATACACTAGCGTTTAGACCTGGGTCTATGTCGGCCGCAAGTCTCACTATCCATTCATATTCTTTCAAATCTAGGAGGTTAGATAAATCGCCTCCTCTATTTGTTGCCATTATCTGATCAATTATTCTAAATTTAAAATTATGATTGGTTCCATGGATTTGTATATGCTTATATAAAGCATTATTTTCATTACATAGTCTGATACTAGACTTATGTTCTATGATTCTCTCTTTGAGTTTCCTTGTGGTTTTGCCCACATAGAATGAAGGGCATGTCTCACAGGTTGCTATATATACTACATTATTAGTAACACAAGTACCATGGCCATAAAATTTAAATATTTTCTTCGATATGGGTTGTATAAAATTATCAGTATTTGAATGACATGATTTATCATTTACGTATTTAAATATATCTCCACAACAACTACAATTGTGACAAGCATAAGTACCAGGCCTCATTATCACATTTTTAGTAGCCCTTATACTGTTAAAGTCCTTGTACCCCAATATATATTTTAATGTTCTCATATTTCGATAACTGAACTGGGGTCTGTCTCCTACTATCAACTTAATTTCTTCTTGTGCTAATAAAACCTTCCAATATTTGGTTACTATATCTCTAATGGCATATGTCATAGGATTAAATGACATAGTAATCTTAAATTAGAGTCAGTATTTGATGATTTCCTAGGAATATCTCCCTCATTAGATGTCATATGGAAGGTGGGTTTAAAAAGTGTATCTCTACATGATATAACATGTTGTTTAACATTCAGAAGTAAGTCCATGGAATAACCACTTTCTATAAAGTCTTCATGGACTTCTTCAATCTGTTTTAAAAATATTTCATTCATGGTATTAAGTCTACTAATCCTAGCCATTTGGGCTTTGACTATGCCTTTAAACACATGAGGCGCATGCATACTGGTTCCATGTAGATATCTGCCAGATGCTACTTCTTTTTTAAAAACCATAGTTTCAATATTATTATTATATTTCTTAACAGTGATATCCAAGAAATTTACAG
This sequence comes from Protopterus annectens, assembly GCF_019279795.1. NCBI lineage: Eukaryota > Metazoa > Chordata > Ceratodontiformes > Protopteridae > Protopterus > Protopterus annectens. The sequence continues at coordinate 112,944,690 of NC_056747.1, read as the reverse complement.
ATTCATTTGAAACTTCTATCTTAAACCTTAAAAAGTCAGTAGTGCCATTTAGGTATGATATATATTCCATGAGGTCAGGTAAAGATCCTTTCCAAAGGAAAAAACAGTCATCTACAAACCTCTGATAAAATATAAGGTTACCATTTAAGTATTTTTCACCATCATTCACATAAACCTTTTCCCATTGATAAAGCACGAGGTTGGCATGATTTGCCACAGGTGTTCCCATTGCTACCCTGTTTGCTGTAGATAGTAATTATTATCAAAAGAAAAATATTATTCTTCAATACTAAGTCTAATAACATACAAATATTCTCAGTATGTCTAGCTGTGAAGTGTGAACAATGTGTTAAGAAACTTCTTACTGAGTCTATACCATAGTCATTAGGAATAACCGTGAATAGTGAATTAATATCCATAACGACCATATATATACTATTAATATCCATATTTAACTCCTTTAGGTTCAGATAACATTGTCTCAACTTAATCAAAAAATCAGACGTATCTTTAAGCACTGTTTTACATTTAAACAATAATGGTTGTAGTTGTTTTTGTAGATATAGGGAGACTGGTTCAGTTATCCAGCCCTTTCCGGACACAATCGGTCTCATTGGGGGATTATCCCTAGACTTATGTACTTTAGGGACTCCGTAAAATTGTGGTATTATAGGGCATGGAACAGTAAAGAAATGAAACAAGTCTAATGTAATGTCATTTGAGAGCTGAAGATCATATATACACATATTTACATAGCTAATGCATTTCTTAACTTCTAATATAGATACTTGCTTAAATGCTGTTTCATCTCTAAGTAATAACATAACTGACTGTATATAAACACATTTATCCATGATAACTATAGAGCCTCCCTTATCTGCCTTCTTAATAATAATATTAGGATTATCCTTTAGCTCATTCATTGCCTTATGCTCCGATTGTGTGGTATTAAAAGTTATACTAGTTCTTCCACAATCATACATTTTTCGAATATCCGCTTCACATAGATTGTTAAATGCTATTAAAACAGGTGGGTAACAAGGTATAAACGTACTACGTCTTTTACATACATTATTATCATGATTGTCATTTTTAAAGATTAATTTTAATGCTATTGGTTACATCCCTCTTATCTTTATCTTTTACACGTTCTGCTTGTTGTAACTGGAACGGTTTTATAAAAAAGTTCGCTATGGTCTTTTGAGAGGCATGCGGCGAAGAACTCGCCTTCCCTTCTTTACCCGATTTAGCGTGATTATCCACAGTAGCCTGTTCCAAGAGGGATGTAACCAGGTCAACATCGAGGGGAAGAACGAAGTTTAGAGATGTAAACACAGTAGTGGAGTCTAAACGCAAAAATGATAGCCCACCAAAACAGTCCAAGTTAGCCAGACGATGATGGCATGCATAATTAACTTGTCAACCTTTTCTTTAACTACGGAACATATTGCCATTCTAGGGAAAGGAATGGGCTTCATACCTACCCATAAAGAAGATATGGTAAAAATGTTAACAGATTTGAAACTTTTTATTAGATTAATAGCATTAAAATTAATCTTTAAAAATGACAATCATGATAATAATGTATGTAAAAGTCGTAGTACGTTTATACCTTGTTACCCACCTGTTTTAATAGCATTTAACAATCTATGTGAAGCGGATATTCGAAAAATTTATGATTGTGGAAGAACTAGTATAACTTTTAATACCACACAATCGGAGCATAAGGCAATGAATGAGCTAAAGGATAATCCTAATATTATTATTAAGAAGGCAGATAAGGGAGGCTCTATAGTTATCATGGATAAATGTGTTTATATACAGTCAGTTATGTTATTACTTAGAGATGAAACAGCATTTAAGCAAGTATCTATATTAGAAGTTAAGAAATGCATTAGCTATGTAAATATGTGTATATATGATCTTCAGCTCTCAAATGACATTACATTAGACTTGTTTCATTTCTTTACTGTTCCATGCCCTATAATACCACAACTTTATGGAGTCCCTAAAGTACATAAGTCTAGGGATAATCCCCCAATGAGACCGATTGTGTCCGGAAAGGGCTGGATAACTGAACCAGTCTCCCTATATCTACAAAAACAACTACAACCATTATTGTTTAAATGTAAAACAGTGCTTAAAGATACGTCTGATTTTTTGATTAAGTTGAGTCAATGTTATCTGAACCTAAAGGAGTTAAATATGGATATTAATAGTATATATATGGTCGTTATGGATATTAATTCACTATTCACGGTTATTCCTAATGACTATGGTATAGACTCAGTAAGAAGTTTCTTAACACATTGTTCACACTTCACAGCTAGACATACTGAGAATATTTGTATGTTATTAGACTTAGTATTGAAGAATAATATTTTTCTTTTTGATAATAATTACTATCTACAGCAAACAGGGGTAGCAATGGGAACACCTGTGGCAAATACGTATGCCAACCTCGTGCTTTATCAATGGGAAAAGGTTTATGTGAATGATGGTGAAAAATACTTAAATGGTAACCTTATATTTTATCAGAGGTTTGTAGATGACTGTTTTTTCCTTTGGAAAGGATCTTTACCTGACCTCATGGAATATATATCATACCTAAATGGCACTACTGACTTTTTAAGGTTTAAGATAGAAGTTTCAAATGAATCTGTAAATTTCTTGGATATCACTGTTAAAAAATATAATAATAATATTGAAACTATGGTTTTTAAAAAAGAAGTAGCATCTGGCAGATATCTACATGGAACCAGTATGCATGCGCCTCATGTGTTTAAAGGCATAGTCAAAGCCCAAATGGCTAGGATTAGTAGACTTAATACCATGAATGAAATATTTTTAAAACAGATTGAAGAAGTCCATGAAGACTTTATAAAAAGTGGTTATTCCATGGACTTACTTCTGAATGTTAAACAACATGTTATATCATGTAGAGATACACTTTTTAAACCCACCTTCCATATGACATCTAATGAGGGAGATATTCCTAGGAAATCATCAAATACTGACTCTAATTTAAGATTACTATGTCATTTAATCCTATGACATATGCCATTAGAGATATAGTAACCAAATATTGGAAGGTTTTATTAGCACAAGAAGAAATTAAGTTGATAGTAGGAGACAGACCCCAGTTCAGTTATTGAAATATGAGAACATTAAAATATATATTGGGGTACAAGGACTTTAACAGTATAAGGGCTACTAAAAATGTGATAATGAGGCCTGGTACTTATGCTTGTCACAATTGTAGTTGTTGTGGAGATATATTTAAATACGTAAATGATAAATCATGTCATTCAAATACTGATAATTTTATACAACCCATATCGAAGAAAATATTTAAATTTTATGGCCATGGTACTTGTGTTACTAATAATGTAGTATATATAGCAACCTGTGAGACATGCCCTTCATTCTATGTGGGCAAAACCACAAGGAAACTCAAAGAGAGAATCATAGAACATAAGTCTAGTATCAGACTATGTAATGAAAATAATGCTTTATATAAGCACATACAAATCCATGGAACCAATCATAATTTTAAATTTAGAATAATTGATCAGATAATGGCAACAAATAGAGGAGGCGATTTATCTAACCTCCTAGATTTGAAAGAATATGAATGGATAGTGAGACTTGCGGCCGACATAGACCCAGGTCTAATCGCTAGTGTATCAATAAAACCTATTTTGACAAAGATACAGCATACTAGATTAAAGTAACAATAATGTATTTTTATGTATTTCGTATTTTAATGCATGTTTTAAAGTTTTATATGTAATATTTTATATATGTTTACTGCTTTTCACCTATCATGTGATTATGGCTGTAGGTCATATGATAGTTATCATGTATAAATAGGCGTGTTTAATATACCTGATGTTATGCATTGAAAAAGGGTTGTTTAACCTGAAAGCTTTGTGGTGTCTACATAAAGGTTTTTTTACTCAACAATCGTGGTTTTGGATCTATATTTGGACTTATTTCAGCATTTGATTCGTAGCTGCCTGTTGGGTGCCAGGATCCGCCACATAGCCCACGCACTCAGGTCACTCTACAACAAGTACAAATATGACTCTGTCATTATCTATGTTGGTGTGAACGACCTGAGACGTACCTCCCTGGACTACATGAAAAGAGACATGGAAGTGCTCTCCAATCTTGTAGCCCAGGCAGGTATGACCCTAGCTTTGAGTAGCATTCTGCCATCACCCAGAATGATGCTGCAGTACAAAGACAAAATGATCGACTTCAACAATTGGCTAAGCTTCTGGTGCCATTCTAAAGGGATCCAGTATCTGTCTGCCTGGGATGACATGGTCGACAGACCACGATGCTTTACCAGAGATGGCCTGCACCTGTCACCCCTGGGATTCCAGATACTGGCTAAGGTTCTTGCCGCCCCTATAGTGCCTTTTTTAGGCAAGGTTCAAATGACAAATTCACCACCATGACAGGAACAGGCAAGCAAAAACTGAGGGTGATGCTACTCAATGCTAGAAGTCTAAATCTCAAAATGCACTCACTCGAGGCACTCCTTAAAATGGAGAACATTGATATCTGTGCAGTGACTGAGACCTGGTCCAAGAAACCAGAGAACACCCCTGCACTACCAGGCTATAACTCATACCACACTTTTCGGCCATGTAACCTGGACCAGAGCACCAAAGGAGGAGGTGTGTCCATATTCATTAAGGATATCCACACCTCCCAGCTAGTTGCTCAGCATAATGCAGCCAAGGTTATCCAAGTGCAACTAACTCTGGGCAAAACTGCAATCCAAATTTTAGCTTGCTACAAATCACCCACCATGCCCCAGGATTCCCACTCCTCTTTTCTTGATGTACTGGAAAATATTAGGGTTCAACCAAACACCCTAATAATGGGCGATTTCAACTACCCCACCATTAACTGAGAAAACTACTCAAGTACCAACTCCTTCACTCAACGCTTTCTGGAATTCATAAACTCCAATGCCCTGGTTCAACTTATCCACACCCCCGTCCAGGGGCAACAATATCCTAGATCTAGTCATTACCAATATGAGTGACAGGTGTTCCACACCTGAAGTCAACGCCTCATTGGTCCGATCCGACCATAAGCTAATTACCCTAGATATCCACATCCTGCCTCCACCCCCCATTAAGGAAACCATGGTAAAAAATTTCTCCAAAGCCAATTTCATGCTTCTTAAGACAGAAGTGGTGAACTTCATGACACCCATGCAGATGGACAATACAGTTACAACTACTGAATCCTATACAATTGCACTTTATAAGCACTTACATGAGTGCATGGATCGTGTTATCCCAAACAGAACCAAGATGCTATCCTCCAAAAAAAGGAAGCCAATCTGGTGGTCCCCTGCCATAAACAAACTGTACAACAGAAGGAAGAAACTCTTGCAAAAGAGAGTAAAATCCCATGAGTGGAGGAGCTCCCTGGTTAGCCTCAGTAAGAAGCTGCGATCCCTGATAAAATCCTCCAAAGCTAGTTACGAAAATAAAATTGCCACTGATTCTAAAGATAACCACAAAGCATTCTATAGCTATGTCAAGAATCTAAATGGCAACTACTGAATCCTATACAATTGCACTTTATAAGCACTTACATGAGTGCATGGATCGTGTTATGCCAAACAGAACCAAGATGCTATCCTCCAAAAAAAGGAAGCCAATCTGGTGGTTTCCTGCCATAAACAAACTGTACAACAGAAGGAAGAAACTCTTGCAAAAGAGAGTAAAATCCCATGAGTGGAGGAGCTCCCTGGTCAGCCTCAGTAAGAAGCTGCGATCCCTGATAAAATCCTCCAAAGCTAGTTACGAAAACAAAATTGCCACTGATTCTAAAGACAACCACAAAGCATTCTATAGCTATGTCAAGAATCTCAATGGCAACACTCAGATCTGCTCTGAGTTACAGCACAATGGCACTAAATATACAGACCCAACTGATATTGCCAACATCCTGGCAGATAGGTTCAGTGCTAACTTTACCCCCCTTTCAACCCTAAAGAGCCCATCTCTATAGTGGAAGAATGCAAAGTTCCTGTATTCACAGCTGCACAGGTAAACACCACACTCTCCAAAGCCAAGAACACAGCATTCATGGGACCAGACAACATCCCAGGCTGCGTTCTACACGAACTACAAAATGAACTGGCACCCCACGTAAGTACCATGTTCAATCATAGCCTCACCTCAGGCTTTGTGCCTGCTGAATGGCGCACAGCAACAGTTATCCCACTCCACAAAGGGGGAGCCACCACGGACCCCGGGAACTACCACCCCATTAGCCTGATGAGCCTGGTCTGCAAGGCCATGGAATGTATCATCATGGAACTTATAAACAAAGACATTGGTAATCTCAAAACTCTGGATCCCACCCAGTTCAGGTTTGTAAAAGGCAGATCATGTCTCCTAAACCTGATAGACTTCTTTGAAGCAGTCACCAAAGCCATAGACAAGGGTAAGGTGGCTCACACAGCCTATCTAGATCTTGCCAAGGCTTTCAACACCATCCCCCACTCTGGAATTATAGATAAACTCACTAAACTAGGTATAAATCCCTATGTCACAAGATGGGTTGCCAACTGGCTCACTGACAGAACCCACACTGTGAAAGTAGCAGACTCCAAATCCGACTTCAGACTAGTGACAAGTGGAGTACCACAGGGTTCAGTCCTGGGTCCTCTCCTGTTTGGTATCTACTTCTCTGAAGTACAGGCTAACACAGAAGGTCTTTGGCTAATGAAGTTCACAGATGACTGCAAACTAGGAGCCATAATCGAAACTCCTAACGATGTGGACATCCTACAAAAGGGCCTCACTGAGAAAGATGCCTGGTGTCAAAGCCATGGCCTCAAGCTCAATGCCAAAAAGTGCATTGTCATCCCCTTTGGTAAAAACTCTGTACCCATGAACTACAACATAGGCAGTAGTATACTTACACCAAAAGTGTGATAAGAGACTTTGGGACACAGGTGGACAGTAATCTCTCCTTTGATAATCACATCACCACAGTAGTCAGGAAATCCTTCTACATGGCACACCTGATCACAAAATGTTTCTCATCCAGAAAAAAAGAGGTTGTTGTTCCCCTCTACTCATCACTCATTAGACCCATTATAGAGTACAGTGCTCCTTTTGGTATGTACCTCACAAGACATCTACAACAACTGGAAAGGCTGCAGAAATACCTCACAAAGAGGCTTACCAGACTCAAACAGATGCCCTACGCAGACCGTCTAAAAAAACTCCAGCTTTACTCCGTCGCATATCGCCTAATCAGTGGTGATCTCTGCCTAACATACAAAGCTATGTCAAACCCAGAGCTGTTGGACATGCTGCATTTAATGAAATCCCAATCCCTCCGAGCTACACACTCTAGGGACCTAAACATTGTCACCACAATAAACAGAACATGCCGGAGGGATAGAGTCTTGTCCCAGAGACTTCCCATACTCTGGAATAAACTACCTATGTATATCAAACAAAGCTCCTCATTAGCACTCTTCAAGAAAAATCTTGATGATTGGATGGGAAATAGGAAATTCACCCCGGGGGTCACCTCTGTGGCTCTGCTCGACAGTGGCACAGGAAAATAATTTTCTTGGGTGGCAAAAGCCAGGGTACATTTTTGGCTGGGCTTGTATAGGCCCCAGGGCCGATAGCCTAGTACCTACCTATGAACCTATGTGTCATCGTCTGTCTTGGATGGCCATCTGTTTATTTTGAACATTAATGCTGTCTCATACATCCTCGCCACATACATGACTGTCTGCACTGATTGCCATGGTATATGCAATGGTGAGGTAAGGCTATATGTCCAACTCCTGGGTGCTACCTGTTGTGTATGGAATCCATTCCCATGGCTTGTAAGCTGTGTGCAAGTCACGGCTGCCTCTGTTGCAGGTAAGTGGGCACATCTGATGGTCAAATGTCTTGGACAACAGATCATTTATTGTTGTGACACTGAGGGCCTTTCCTTGCTGGAATGTCCATACTCATGAAGAATGCATGCTGTCAGTACCTCAAAAGCTGCTTCCACAATATGTCATCTGGAGTGTATGGACACATATGCTTCCAGTGCTTGTGAATGAATGTATTCCCCATATTTGCTGTCCTAACATAGGATTCCATATTACACATTCATTGCTCATGTTAGGACCACACTGCAGGTTGTAAGGGTAGTGGAATGCATTATTGTGGTATGCCGTAGTGTAGATCTGTAACAGTTGTCATTGTAATAGTGGTATATACACTGTTGTAGCACTGTGTAAGGGTGATGTTTCAGACATGTCCCTACTGTAGGCCATTTGTCCCACCATTATGCTCATCTCTTTGCACACATCTTGCAATGACATGTTGTTAGTTATATTGTAGGAGTCATACATACCCTTCAGATACACCACCATGGTGACCACTGTGATGCAGTGCAGTTAACAGCAACAATATGTGAACATGTACAGCATGCATTATGGGTAGGTGTGTTAAATGTGCGCATGGATTATACCATGGCCATAGTATGACCAGTGTATTGGCAAACCTGAACACACACCACTCACCAGCTACAGGCTGCTGCCCCAGAGGTATACCAGAGGGACCTACATAATTGTGTAAGAGATGTGATGTCAGTAGCCACACCTGTGGCATTGGTACAGGGTGGGAGCAGCATTACAGTACATCAACAGTACAAACCCACAATACTACAGATTATGCACATCTGTTTATTACTACAATGCAGCAACAGACTATATATATTTCATCTCACATATGCATGATCTAACTCTACAGATGCAGATGGATATGCAACAGTGGACTACTAATGTGCCCTGTGCTCTTACCTGCATGATCCTCTGCCATTTTGTGGGTAGCACCCACCTCCACTATGCTCTCCTCCAGATGTTGTGTTTGTGGGCAGGCAGGTGCCCTGAGGCTGGCGAGGAGCTCCTCAGCATGTGTTGGAGGATGGATGGGATGACCCCCCCCCATTGCAAGCTGGTCCCCCTAACCACAGCAGCACACCGACGGGCATGGTGGAGTAGATCTGTGCATCGATGTCGGACCTGCTCATAACTGTGGTTATGCAGGCTGACATCATTTACTCTGTGGACAAGATCATTCCACATGACGGTCCTCTCCTGCAGATCATGGGCTGTATACCTGAACAGGGTGTTGTAGTGCTGCACCAGGTATGTGATGATGACATCATTCTCCTCTCCTGTGTACATAGGCAGTCTCTCCCTGGACAAATTGCATGAAAGACATAAAGAGGGAAACAGGTCTGAGGACCTCATAATGCAAGGATATCATAGTTGTTAATACACATCTCTGTTTTCC
>NC_056747.1:112877837-112930337 GCF_019279795.1 Protopterus annectens | reverse complement strand
GATTATTTCTTTTTACTGGATGGCCAAGTCAGCCATAAATAGGCCTGGCTAAACAGACCATTCCAACCCTTGGACCATCACGGTGCCATTTACACCTACTTCTATTGAGTAAGAAGAGGCTCCATTTGTAAGTACTGATGCACTTTGACAATGGTGGCAACACCACAGCCCCCTTTCAATATAATCTTTTAACAGACTTTTACAAAACCACGATATGGCTTTGCCATGGGATACTGCCTCCACTCAAAAAGTTTTATTAAGTGTTGTCTTCCCACATAAAATCACAGCAATGCTGTTCTCTGTATGTCCCAATACACTTTAATGCTAGCTTACCCTTCTGAAGGGTGCGGTTGTAAATGTTAGTTATTCTACACGGAGGCATGGTTACAGTGGTACCCTATGTTTGTTGTTACCCCCGCGCCTTTGGATGGCTTAGCAGGACCGCGATGTGGGGCGACTTGCACGTTAGTATATGCTACAGGTAACATTATGGATCATTAGTGAAACACTTCGAACATTTGGAAACTCTCGAAGTGTTAGAGTGTACGTCGTTGAAGTTACTTTAAAAAGTCCTATTGTATTACAAGTACCGATTTTACCTCGCACTGCTGCTTTTCAATTCTCCGTTTAGGGGGAATTTTGTATATACCAATTTGATTTATTTCTGGTTTTTAAAAAGAATTTTTAAAAAAAGATTTTTAAAAAACTTTTAAACAACTTTCAAAGGATTGAGTATTATACTCAACTGTATCTGATTTTATATAGGGATGAGTTTACACAATTTGAATGTTCAGTACTTAATGTTGGCGTAAATGTGTATATGTAACATGAACAGACACTAGCGCCAATGTATTGTGCTTGCCTTTGTAGGCTATTGTTTGCTAGGTTACTATGACAACCACCACTAGGTGGACTAACCTAATTACAAACAGATTAAGTTTTGAAATGCATGTGACAGTATTTAAGTGTTTTGATGTTAAATCTATGGTTCTGTGTGTGTTTTCTAGCTTCTGAAGAAGTCGGTTACCTTTAACTGACGAAAAGTGTAAGTTATTGATCGCGCTTTAAGTTTACCATTAAATTTGTTTTTTTAGTGAAGAAGGGTCCTGGTACCGTTTTTGTATTTATCTTTCCTGTGTGTGGCCAGCAGTGTTACAGACAGCAGGTAGCAATACCTCTTATAAGAGGACTTGCAGACACAGGCCAACTACATATTTATATAAGGTTCCAGACCTACAGACAGTGTGAATAGTGTTGTTATATGCATTGTATACCACTAGTGTTACAGGGTTTTTGTGTGCATACTAGTTTAGCATGGAATGCAGTCTGTCTGCATAGCTCTCAGCTTTGGACCTATCCACATGATGGCCAGAGGATTGGCTGTTATGTTTTGTCTGTCCACCACACAGGTCTTGTCTCAGATATATCACTGGCATTCTGTCTGTTGAGTGCTATCAGTATATGGCTACATCCATTTGTGTTTCTGTCTTCATATTCCTGACTAAGGGTATGTTGCAAACAATCCTGTAACACCAGCAATGTTCTCAGTGTATAACAACAATATTGCAAATATGGCCCTGTGTTCCAGCCTCTGTCCTCCACCTATATACCAGGCTTTGTCCATATGTCATGCAGTAAGAGGTTGTTAAGTAGTGGTCTGTGATTATATTGTGCTGCCATTCCTGCCATCATTCCAGTGATGCTGTTGTCCCAACACATATTGTGGGGAAGGGTCCATATATATGTGGGCTACAGCTGGACAAAATGTGTGTGCCCTTGTGCATTCCAGGGGTCAGTGTATGTAACACTGTTATATGGCCCTGTAAGTCATTCAATGAGGAAGGGGTATGCAACATATATAACCTAGGCTGTTACAACATGTGAGGGATATCAGTAGTAAGCTGCCTTAAGGTGTATGGATGTACATCACCATACATTTCACCTTGGGAACTTTGGTGGGCTAGTGCTTACTGTTATACAGACTGTTCTGTTTGTCAGTGTGCTAGTGATGTTTTAAGTTAAACATTGTTATGTAACATATATACCTTTGTTGTGACAACTTAATTCTTTTCCCCCTAGGGTTTGAGTACAGAGTGTAATTGAAGGCTGCTAAACTACATCTGCATTACTTGCTGTTGATTGATTGTTATCATCTGGCCCAGTGTTTCTTTACTGTTGTACTACCTGAAGGCCTTGGCCTGGACAGCAACATATGTTATGCTTTTGGATTACTGTATAAAATGATTTGCATGAGAGTTGCATTACTCAGTTAGTATGCATTTCAAACACCTAACAGCTATATGACATGGCATATGCAACTGTAATAGTACACAAATACACATTTCTTATGTATGCAAACCTGTGTGTGGTGTCATATCCTTTGACTTCTCTGTGGGTATATGTTTCATGCAATAATTGTCTTTTGTATGATAGAATCATACATTGTCCATTTTAAAAGGTGGCAACTGTAGGAATACTGGCTGTTCAATATGCCGTGCACCCTCTAAATATGTATCTTCCTATACATATCTATACGTAGTAATATATGTATATGTGTGTATGTGTATATACATTATATCTATATATATGTATGTGTATCTTCATATATGTGTGTGCATATGTTAACTTCTTCTGGCTATGTTGTGTATGGTCCTGTGTATGGGACTTGCAAGTGCTGGTACTGTTTGCAAGGCAGATCTGTTTGGCTGTGGGGAGGGGTGATATCAATAATTACAAGAGGTACTTAGATTGGGTCCCCTCAACTCCATTAACGCTGCCTTTGGTCATATATGTATTTGTTGTGTTCTCTTTATATATATATATATATATATATATATATATATATATATATATCTGTTTACATATATATATATATATATATATATATATATATATATATATATATCTGTTTACATATATATATATATATATATATATATATATCTGTTTACATATATATATATATATATATATATATATATATATATATATATATACATATATATATTGCTATAAATATATATATAGACATATATATGTAGACATATATATATCTGTAGATGTATACAAACATATATATATATATATATATATATATATATACACACACACACACACACACACACACACACACACACACACACACACACACACACACACACACACACACACACATCTACATATATAACTAAATTTCCTGTACTGATATGTTTGTGAAAACATCAGAGTTATGTATATCTGACATGGCTTAGTAGTAAATCCATTTGGCTATGGTGTGCAGGGTCCTGGGTTTGAGAGCTGCAAAGGCTCCTTATTTTGTTGCTGGGCAGAACAGGGGCTGTTGGATGTAGAGTGATTAAGGCACTTTTAAGTAGTTGTAAGCAGGTTTGCTCGGGTTTGCGCTATGGTAAGCAGTGCTGAATTCTGGTTAAATATGCTTACAGAGAGTTAGCTTCAAAATTGCTTTACCTGTGTGCACATTGCTTACCCCCATGCAAACAGGCTTAAACCTACTTACTACTGCTTAAAAGTGCTTACTACCACATTCCCCCACACTAATTAAGAAAGAAATGAAACATGAGTCTTGGGAAAGTGGTAGATTTGGACACTCGATGGATTTATCATTCATTACACATTATAACTTCATTTAGTATCCCTGATTCATGTGTATGTATACTGTATGGGGTTGTTGTGTTTATCTGTGGAATTTACCACATTATTACAATGACGCCACACATCTGCAGTTTACAAATATATGTTATTTAGTAGGTTATACAGCAAGAAAAATGTTCATAAATTGTTTTCACATGGACAATGGAATTTACTACAGTAAGGATCAAACCAGGAATGACTGCTTGCAAAGCAAACACTCTGATAACGACACTATTGCAGTACTACGTCAACTGATGAATGTATCTTGCTATTTATCTTCTTGTGCTGTTTAAGCTACAGTATGCATAGCTAAACAATGGGCAAACCTACGCACCTACAGTTAAATTTAATTCTCTAGGAAGGGACAGATTACACTTATTGCTGTGGACTCCTGCATGCATCTGCACATTTGGTGGACATCCTAGCAACCCCCCATACCTCTCAACCTCTTCATGCAAAATATCTGGACAAAGCTTGACAAAATGAGGTACAACTAGGGACATATTTTAAATATTGCTCTTATAAATTTAGGTAAGTTGCTAGAGTAACAGGATTTGTTGCAATATCACATTTCTGATGGATTTGGTGTCTGAAACTCAACTGTATGCCATTATTTAATGACTTCAATCCTGACATCATCCCAGTGATTTCCCAGGACAAATGGGGTACCGGCCAACTGTATGGGTGGAAATCTGGACATTCTGCAAAGATCTATTACAGTTGGGAGGCATGCATCCCCCTATGAATGTTCTCACTCATTGTAATTGCTGAACGGCAATTCTTGAGTGCAGGGGCATGTGTATTGTGAGAGCTCTGCTCTCAGATAAACCCGCTGCACTTGTCCACGCTTCATGTCCATTTAGGAGCAGAGGCAGGGTGTCTTCATTACTATGCATGGCTCGCAGCCGTGCTGCTCTTATACAGTCGTTTCCATGCAGGAATAAGTTATTCCAGCACGGAACCTTACTGAATCCCGGGGAATGAGTTAATGTAACACTAAACTGTTAATGTGATTTCGGAAAAGAAATACATTTCAAGTAAGTTATATATAAATTTTAAGCCAGTTATAAGCAAGTTAAAAAAAATTCATGTGCATCATTGTTGAATATGAATTCCCATCCCTTTCAGCTCAAGTCTTTGTGAGTTTCATATATAATACAGTGTAGCACAACAGTATAACTATGCCGGATGTTCTGTGTTAAGTTATGTAAATGTCCGATTAAGTGCACATTATGTAAATCACTTCAGAATAGATTATTTGTTGCTAAACCTAATTTAGTAGAAACAATGTAGCAACGTTGGCAATTTGGTTACATTTTCCATCTTGTCATAAAATGTATTAGACAGACATTAGCATATGTCTTGACATTACTAGCAATTGAAATAATAATTTGCATATTTCTAAAGGCAAAACAAATCTTATGTACTACAGTTTAATTCCAAAAATTATTGTACATTTTTAATATCTAATTTTGTATGTCCATTTGTTTATAATGAACACATAACTGTATATTATCTCCTCAGTGTACAAGTGTTCCATCAAGGCCATCTGAGATAATATGAATAATGATTTATACAACACAATAGGAATAAGTGAAGAGGGCAATGTTATTACTGAGTTTTTCTTTTTATGTAACCATAATAATTACAAAGGGGCCATCGCCAAACAGTAGCATCAACCACGTGTCAGTCCTTTAGGTACTGTGGTTTTCCTGGTATGGAGGTCTGGTTAAGTTCCGAGGCCTACCCTCTCAGTCCATCTACCTGTCAATGGAAACAACATACATTCACAGGTGCACTTAACTCCCTGCAGTCTTTGATTGGCAGGTGGTGGGAATGCATGACTCCATAATGTCAGTGTTAGAGTTATAGGAATTGTGTCCAATCAGGAGGTCCCAGTTAAGCACAGAGACCCTCTTCTGTCCTTGTATCCATTCAGTGTGAGCAGCGTATTCTTAGGTAAGTGCTCGACTAGTGTCAGTGTGCAAGGAGTGGCATCAACTGTGCATCAATCTTTTTACTTATTTTTTGCATATTTTCAAGTTAGAAACTAAGAGCTTGAAGTCTGCAACTGTCAAAATGGTCTGTTTTCAAGGTTGAGTGAACCAGCCAAGCCAAATCATGCAGAAAAGGGACAGTTTTGCAAGCTTGTGTGGGAGCATAGCTGAAAAGGCACCGTCTTCTACTGTTGGAGTCTGAGCTTCAAGGAAGAGGACAGTGTAAGGACAGTAGTGGCCTGCTGAAAAGAGTGACTGTGCTCACCTCTTGCTTCCCTCTGACTGGAGTGTGAACTTTGATAGATAATTTCAAAGCTGAAAACAGTAATATATATTCAAGCATGTAGGTGTGAGTGAGTGTGTGTGTGTGTGTGTGTGTGTGTGTGTGTGTGTGTGTGTGTGTGTGTGTGTGTGTGTGTGTGTGTGTGTGTGTGTGCCTTCTGTGGAAGGTTGGGTGCCGGGCTGGCAACTTGACACTGTAAAACTCCACTGCCAATCATGAGCGGACAGGTGATCCGCTGTGGTGACCCCTAACCGGGAAAAGCCGAAAGAAGAAGAAGAAGAAGAAGAAGTATTGCAAGCTACAGCTGAAAGATACAAGGGATGTTCTCTACCAAAAAATGAACTTAATGATAATATATTCATTTATGTTATTTTTTTTTAAAAACTTGGCAGATACATATGGGCATGAGTATTTGTACAAAAGGGACCTAGGCATTCCTCCATTTGTTCATTGTGCAGTTGCCTACTTAACCCCCTTCAAGGTTGCAGGGGAAATAAGCCCTTCCTGAAATTTATTGGGCACAAGCCAGTGCAAATAATCCTGGATAGGGTTCTGGTCCGTTGCAGGATGTACAAAAAATACTCACCCATGACACACACAAATACACCCACATACAATCTGGAGTAGCACTAATCCACCTATAGCATGTCATTAGGATATAAGAGGAAACCACAGCACCCAGGAAACTCCATATATACAAATGTAGAACATACAGACTCTGAACAGTACATACCAAATTGCAAAACCAACTATCTTGAGGCAGCAACACAAATCAGTCCACTACTGTAACACTGCATCTTGTTATAAATGCATTCTGAGTTCATTTATAGTTAATTGTATCTGATAAACACTTAGTAATTTGTACTAAATTTGTGTAAAGAATAGATTATCTCAGAGCATCCATCCTTAAATACTTACATGTGCCTGCACATTTTATTTGTTGTTTGCATTAATATTTTCAAGTGCTTTGTAAAACATACCACAATAAATAAAGCTGAGGTGAAATCCATTCAGTGTCTGCATGAACGTATGTGACATAATGCTGTGCCATTTAGTCAATAGGCAATTGATTGTGCAAGGGCTAGAATACAGATGTAGCATTATATAAAAATGTCACTGTTCATATAAATTGATTTACATGTGTTTGTAGTTGTAGAGATACATTTTAGCATATCCAGCTGTTATTACTTAATAGTGGAACAGCCATGACTGCACAATTTGTTTTAAGAAAATGTACCCAATTTAACCTGATAATTCAAAGAAAGTACAAGCAGCAATTGTGTGCAGTACAAATACGTGTTTACTTTCTGTTGGAATTAACCATGAAGTAATGTTATGCTCTGTGATTCATGTCTTAAGATGTTACCATATCCAAAGCATATCAAGAGACATGGGGCTGGATTCAGAAAACTTTACTACATTGTCCTAAGTCAATCTGAGTGGTGAGCAGCCACTTGCAGGGTGTGTGTAATTCAGAAAACCCAACTACATGAATGGACAGGTCAAATAATTTGGTCAGCTGTGTCTTATTCTAATGACCGTATAATGCACAACTGTGTATGATAATGAGGTATAACAAGATGGCAGAGTGATTCAAAGATGCTTAAGTGCCACACAATGGAGCTGTGCCTGCCTTATATCCCCCCCTTACACCTGTGGTCAGATTGAGTACATCACAGAACAATATTCGGGGCTGCAGCAGCTACTGTAAGTGTGTATTTGCAGGAGGTTCTTACTACAGTAGCAATGCCTGATGATGTGCAACATTGTCCCATAAGGTCATCTGACTTCCACTAACATTCATGCCATCCATAATACTGACATAGTGGATTTGGCAACATGTGGATGGAGGCACCATGCAACAAATTATAGACATGTGTTGTCCACATCACACATGTCCAGTGACCCTGGCCTTTCTTGATCCTAACCCCCCCCAATTGTTCTGAGACTCTTTCTCTAAAAACCCTTTTTTATTTTGATGTATCTTACCACTTATACTCACACATTTACTTGTGAGAGACATGTACTGCTGCACTCCCTTCCTCACCTCTGCTAATGATGATAACTGTGCCCTGCCCTTTGTCCACTGCTACTTGAGTTTATCTATTTCTGATACACAGCATGGCCAACCTATGGATGGGTAAGCACAGGCTGGTATTTTGGCATGTGCCATTTTTACTGTATGTATCTGCTTAGCTCTTGTATAGTTATTTTGCCACTTCTCTAGTGCCACGGCATCCTGTGCGTCCATCTGGTATGGTCATCCTTGGCTGATGCTTCCTCCTCTGACTCCTCATCTGCCTCATCTTCTGATGCTTGTTGTACTGGGAAATGTTCACCCTGCAAATTCCCACCCTGCTTTAACTGCTTCCCAAGTTTAAATTTATTTAACATTATATTCAAAGTCAGTATTTTGACACACATGTCAGGGTCATACTCTAGGACACCATTATATGAGTCTAGAGACTGAAAGTATGCCTTCAGCATATAAAGATTCTGTTTTGCAAGGATATATGGTAATGATTGTAGCAGCCGCGGTAGTGCAGCGGTAGCTTTGTTGCCTCAAAACAAGAGGTTCTCCTGTTCGATTCTCAGCTGGAGTGCCTTCTGTGTGGAGTCTGCATGTCCTCCCCACGATCGAGTGGCATTCGAAAAGACATGCGTGAATGGGCGTGCCTTCACTGAAGGTTGGGCATCGGGCTGGCAACTCGGCACCATAAAAATTTACTGCCAGTCATTAGCGGACCAGAGTTCCACTGTGGCGACCACTAACCGGGAAAAGCCGAAAAGACAAACAACATGGTTATGATTGTGTAGATTTCTGATGGTCATGAAACAGAGTTCCAGGGCAGAACAGCCATCACCAACAAGTTGTCCCCCTTCCAAATGGCTGGTACAGTTCACATGTGTGCCATATATGAGAGTCATGAAAACTGACCTGGTGGCCTACAAACACATTGTAGCTAATACCTTCAGCCTTGCAGACCACCTGGAAGTTGATGGAGTAGTACCCTTTGTAGTTCACATACCTCCTTCCCAGATAACCAGATGTGTCCTTTACTTCAATATGGGTACAGTCTATGGTCCCCCAGTATTTCAGTGAAATGGGATTATATAATAAAACTTCTGCATGGTGTTGGCTCTCTCCTTTGAGGTACATGGGGACCACATATGTTCCCTCACATGCTGAAGCATGGTATTGAGATATTGGTGGAGGATTCTAGTGTCAGGAGACTGAGATACCCCACTGTGTCCTCAGTAGATCACTGAAAGGACCTGTAGCTAGTAAAGGTAAAGCCATATATCCTGTTGTATTCACTGGTATAGGTACTCCAAAACTCCCGTGGGGTTGTGGTGGTATATGTGTGGGTCTACAAGGACACAGCCTTAGCAGCTGGTGCAGCACTGTGGTTTGGCATACAGGGCAAGTCCAGGGCATGCAAAACAGAGGGTTCACCTTTCTGTTCATGACCCCACCCATAAGAACTGGACTCTGTCAGGAATTGTATGGTTATATCAGTACCTTGGATAGATGCTGGTATGCTACATGGCCTCAACTGACATCTGACAGAAGATGTGCCAACATGAAAATGGCCATGACCACAGGGATACTCTCACCTGGGAATAATCACCACCACAATAGATGTGTGGAAGTGCTAGCACAGTGGATGTGGGACCTTGCATGTCCATGGCCATGTTGGCTAACATCTGTGGATGTAGCAGATGACCATCTATTAGGAAGACCCCTTGCTTCTACCAGATGACCCAAAGAAGACATGGCATGGCATAGTCCAGTAGGTGATTTAGTCTATCCAGTTTTTCCAAGGAAACACACATATGGGATATGTGCTCCTGTAGGTTAGTGGGACATGTGCTCCTATAGGTCAGTGGGACATGTGCTCCTGTAGGTCAGCATGCACAGCCTGGATCATCCTCACTATCTCTGTCATGCCTCTGGTGGAACTAATCTGTGCCTGCATGATGGCCCTGAGTGTCGCAGCTACAGACACAACAGCCTCAGTTTGTGGTAAGTAGCCATATCTCCAGTGAACACCATTATCAACCTCCTTTGTGGACCTGTCCACTAGGGTCAGACTGAGACATCTGTAACGTGGAGGCCCTCACACTTCCCTGATCTATAGTGCCCCCCCTCAACCTGTCTTGTCTATCAAATGTTTGTGTATCCTAGGTATCCACAGGCATAGGGACTGTGTCCATGACCTGTGTAGAGGATACAGTGGTCACACTCCTTTTGTCAAACACACATGCTGCACTCCATGTCTGTATCAGCAAATCCCCACCATCATTATCAGAGGCTACAGATCCTCTAACTGCAGACAGGGGTATTTCTACAGTGTGAGTGCAGGATAGAAACTCACTTGTGAATACAGCAAATCAAAACATATTCAGTGTACATAGAGCCCAGCAGTATAACTACACATACAACTGATATCTTTCCAACTATAATAACCCTAACCATACCTTGTGCAGATGACTGTGGCAGTTAGATCCCTGGTGTACATGCATACCACATATCAGACAGATTTAATGAAGTTTAACCATACCTTGTGCAGATGACTGTGACAGTTGGATCCCTGGTGTACATGCATACGACATATCATACAGATTTAATGAAGTTTAACCATACCTTGTGCAGATGACTGTGACAGTTGGATCCCTGGTGTACATGCATACGACATATCATACAGATTTAATGAAGTTTAACCATACCTTGTGCAGATGACTGTGGCAGTTGGATTCCTGGTGTACATGCCTACCACATATCAGACAGATTTAATGAAGTTTAACCATACCTGGTGCAAACGTCTGTGGCAGTTGAATCCCTGGTGTACATGCATACCACATATCAGACAGATTTAATGAAGTTTAACCATACCTTGTGCAGATGACTGTGACAGTTGGATCCCTGGTGTACATGCATACGACATATCATACAGATTTAATGAAGTTTAACCATACCTGGTGCAGATGACTGTGACAGTTGGATCCCTGGTGTACATGCATACCACATATCAGACATATTTAATGAAGTTTAACCATACCTTGTGCAGATGACTGTGGCAGTTTGGTCCCTGGTGTGCATGCATACCACATATCATACAGATTTAATGAAGTTTAACCATACCTGGTACAGATGTCTGTGGCAGTTGAATCCCTGGTGTACATGCATACCACATATCATACAGATTTAATGAAGTTTAACCATACCTTGTGCAGATGACTGTGACAGTTGGATCCCTGGTGTACATGCATACGACATATCATACAGATTTAATGAAGTTTAACCATACCTTGTGCAGATGACTGTGGCAGTTGGATTCCTGGTGTACATGCATACCACATATCAGACAGATTTAATGACGTTTAACCATACCTGGTGCAGATGACTGTGACAGTTGGATCCCTGGTGTACATGCATACGACATATCATACAGATTTAATGAAGTTTAACCATACCTTGTGCAGATGACTGTGACAGTTGGATCCCTGGTGTACATGCATACGACAAATCATACAGATTTAATGAAGTTTAACCATACCTGGTGCAGATGACTGTGGCAGTTGGATCCCTGGTGTACATGCATACCACATATCAGACAGATTTAATGAAGTTTAACCATACCTTGTGCAGATGACTGTGGCAGTTGGATTCCTGGTGTACATGCCTACCACATATCAGACAGATTTAATGAAGTTTAACCATACCTTGTGCAGATGACTGTGGCAGTTGGATTCCTGGTGTACATGCCTACCACATATCAGACAGATTTAATGAAGTTTAACCATACCTGGTGCAAACGTCTGTGGCAGTTGAATCCCTGGTGTACATGCATACCACATATCAGACAGATTTAATGAAGTTTAACCATACCTTGTGCAGATGACTGTGACAGTTGGATCCCTGGTGTACATGCATACGACATATCATACAGATTTAATGAAGTTTAACCATACCTGGTGCAGATGACTGTGACAGTTGGATCCCTGGTGTACATGCATACCACATATCAGACATATTTAATGAAGTTTAACCATACCTTGTGCAGATGACTGTGGCAGTTTGGTCCCTGGTGTGCATGCATACCACATATCATACAGATTTAATGAAGTTTAACCATACCTGGTACAGATGTCTGTGGCAGTTGAATCCCTGGTGTACATGCATACCACATATCAGACAGATTTAATGAAGTTTAACCTTACCTTGTGCAGATGACTGTGACAGTTGGATCCCTGGTGTACATGCATACGACATATCATACAGATTTAATGAAGTTTAACCATACCTTGTGCAGATGACTGTGGCAGTTGGATTCCTGGTGTACATGCATACCACATATCAGACAGATTTAATGAAGTTTAACCATACCTGGTGCAGATGACTGTGACAGTTGGATCCCTGGTGTACATGCATACGACATATCATACAGATTTAATGAAGTTTAACCATACCTGGTGCAGATGTCTGTGACAGTTGAATCCCTGGTGTACACGCATACCACATATCAGACAGATTTAATGAAGTTTAACCATACCTGGTGCAGATGACTGTGGCAGTTGGATTCCTGGTGTACATGCATACCACATATCAGACAGATTTAATGAAGTTTAACCATACCTGGTACAGATGACTGTGACAGTTGGATCCCTGGTGTACATGCATACGACAAATCATACAGATTTAATGAAGTTTAACCATACCTTGTGCAGATGACTGTGACAGTTGGATCCCTGGTGTACATGCATATGACATATCATACAGATTTAATAAAATTTAACCATACCTTGTGCAGATGACTGTGACAGTTGGATCCCTGGTGTACATGCATACGACATATCATACAGATTTAATGAAGTTTAACCATACCTGGTACAGATGACTGTGGCAGTTGAATCCCTGGTGTACATGCATACCACATATCATACAGATTTAATGAAGTTTAACCATACCTTGTGCAGATGACTGTGGCAGTTGGATCCCTGGTGTACATGCATACCACATATCAGAAAGATTTAATGAAGTTTAGAGTTGCTAAGAGATAAGGAGAAGTTGCAGCTGGGGAATCTGAAGATCATACTTTCTGGCACCTGATCAGTTCTGTCCCAACATCCAGCATCACACCGTGGGACTTTATCAAGGTAGTTCTGCCTTTAAGTGAGCCCAGAAACTCCTTCATCTTCATAAGAGGTGATTTACTTAATAGCCCACACCTGTTTCCCTGTGTTTCACTTTATGTGTGACAGCACAAATCATATCTATGTACCTGTGTCATAGATGTCATAGCTGCATCTCTTGCAAGCCAGCTCATTAACATTTTTGACAGCTTCCACCCATGCATGGTGACAAATTCATACTGTGGCTATGCCATACCTCTCAACTGTACAGATTTTTGCAGAATGTCCAAATTTTTGCCTTATATTTTTGGTCCATGTTTCATAAAAGTTTGGCTTTCTGGCAAATTAGTGGCAAATCATTAAAGGTTGAAGTTAGAAAATAATGACAGACATATGAGTTTTAGACTTTATAACCTTCAGGAAATTCATGCTAATGCAAAACCTGTCATTCTATTAACTTGCTAAGTTTGTAAGAGCAATATTTCAAAATTGTCCCTATTTGTACCACTTTTTTATGGCTTTGTCCAGATTTCTTACTCTAAGAGATTGAAAAATATGGGCTACACACGTATTCTTCCATAGTGTAATTATGCCTTTTGCTTCTTGTCATACTAACATCGTATAGAGTCAGCCATCTTGGCATGATCATTATGCTAATTAGTGCTCATCATATTATTACTGCTGAATTTGTTTCATGGACACAGCATGGAAATAACATGCAGATGTCTACATGATGCCATGCAGATGTCTGAGCCTCTGTGGACAGCACTGCACATGCTCAGTCACTCCATGCTTGTGGTGTGTGTGTGTGTGTGTGTGTGTGTGTGTGGGGGGCGGGGGTTGCTATCATTCCATATTTAACCATCTAGAGATGGAGTGACTGCTGAACATGTATTATCGACAGTATACATAGGAATGGAGGACTGCCATGTTTCATACCTTGAAGTGCCATTGGAAACATAATAATAGATTACCTATAATTAATGGTTTTACTATCTTCTGCACAAATGAGATGGCTGTGGATACCCATTATTGTGAGGTGCACAGAACCCATGAGATCTGATATGGACACTACTTACCTGTCATTTTTGCTGAGATTGTTCAAGGTGAGACATCCACGCTGGAGATGGTGACAGCAGTGCTCCTTTTAGAGCACAGAGGTGGTGTGTCCATGCTGGAGATGGTGACAGCAGTGCTCCTTTTAGAGCACAGAGGTTGTGTGTCCACACTGGAGATGGTGAGGGCAGTGCTCCTTTTAGAGCACAGAGGTGGTGTGTCCATGCTGGAGATGGTGAGGGCAGTGCTCCTTTGAGAGCACAGAGGCGGTGTGTTTGCGTTGGAGATGGTGAGGGCAGTACTCCTGTTAGAGCATAGAGGTGGTGTGTCCATGCTGGAGATGGTGAGGGCAGTGCTCCTTTTAGCTTACAGAGGTTGTGTGTCCCTGCTGGAGAGGGTGAGGGCAATTCTCCTTTTAGAGCACAGAGGTTGTGTGTCCATGCTGGAGATGGTGAGGGCAATGCTCCTTTTAGAGCACAGAGGTTGTGTGTCTGAACTGGAGATGGTGAGGGCAGTGCTCCTATTAGAGCACAGAGGTTGTGTGTCTGTGCTGGAGATGGTGAGGGTAGTGCTCCTTTTAGAGCACAGAGGTAGTGTGTCCATTCTGGCGATGGTGAGGGCAGTGCTACTTTTAGAGTACAGAGGTGGTGTGTTCGTGCTGGAGATGGTGAGGGCAATGCTCCTTTTAGAGCACAGAGGTTATGTGTCTGCACTGGAGATGGTGAGGGCAGTGCTCCTTTTAGAGCACAGAGGTTGTGTGTCCGTGCTGGAGATGATCAGGGCAGTGCTCCTTTTAGAGCACAGAGGTTGTGTGTCCAAGCTAGAGATGGTGAGGCAGTGCTTTTTTTAGAGCACAGAGGTTGTGTATCTACACTGGAGATGGTGAGGGCACTGTGCTCCTTTTAGAGCACAGAGGTTGTGTGTCCATGCTAGAGATGGTGAGGGCAATGCTTTTTTTAGAGCACAGAGGTTGTGTATCTATGCTGGAGATGGTGAGGGCACTGTGCTCCTTTTAGAGCACAGAGGATGGGTGTCCATGCTGGAGATGCTTCCTTGAAGAGACAACATATTTCTGCATCTCCTCTTACAGAATTGTAAGCAGCAGCTCCTCCAAGAAGGCTATGAAGGTCTTCGATAAAAAGGATGAGGTCTGCAATAATTTGGGCAAGTCTATCACCTGTGCAACTGGCACCCCATACCTGGGGATGCACTACTGTCACCATTATAGTGACATGAGGTGATGCAATCCTGATATTGTGTGCTGTTGGGAAGATAAAGTTATGCAGTCCTGATATCCTGTGTTGATGCACAGACAAAGTTAAGCACTGGACACTACCTGTGCACTGTAACTACAGATGATATAGGCATCAGGCACTACCTATGTGCTGCAAATACAGGTGTTATAGTAGGTCAGCCTGTACAGTGGTATTGCATGCCATCCACAAATGTATTTATTTTACATTTGTTGACCAGGATAGTCTGACTGGATATATGTCCATTTTCAGCAGAGGCCTGGGGAGAAAAGCTCCAGATAACACAGATATAACATAACAGATACGAGTCAAACATATTTACAAAGCCCTCTAGTAGGTAGTCACAAAACACATAGTGTGTAACAGTATACAAAAACAACAGGTTGCAGCAAGCTATTATGAGCAAGAGATGCGTACCATATTAATTTCAATAAGGCATTGAATAAGTAGTGATTAGTCAGTGTTAGTGAAGGTTAGTGCCAGTGCTCTTTAAAATAATGTTTGAGGCCTTTTTTGAAGAAACTTAAAGAAGGTTTGAGGGTAAGGTTTGATGGAAGTGAATTCCAAGTTACTTGATTTACTTTATATGTCGATAGCAAGCGAAGAAAGTAAAAGCAATAGACAGATGCACAAGAGCAGACTGGAGTACCAAAGAGAGCACAAAGGTGAGTATACCTGCTGTCATAAATATGTCTAGCTTTTAATATTAACAGTAGTATACATAAATAATTTTATAAATTTCAGGTACCAGTGCCAAACATGGCATTACTGGCATAAGTCAAAGATAGTAGTATGACTATAAACAATATTACAAGTGTGGTTTGGTGTGCCCCCTCCTGTCTAGATACAAAAGTTACTGGTCTTTGGGCTCACATTGTGAAGATGGCAGTGAGTTCAATTCTCAAACTCAGCCTTACAATTGCAACATGGAAAGCTTTTCAAATTATTTTTCCTTTCAGTAGCATCACTGCAGTAGTACATTGTCCAAATATGTAAGATGATATATATATATGACACACACACACACACACACACACACACACACACACAGAGGCATAAACACACACACACACACACACACACACATATATATATATATATATATATATATATATATATATATATATATATAAATTTATATATATGTGTGTGTGTGCGTGTGTATCTATATTGTTGGACATTTCATAATATACATTAGTCCTTTGCCTATCACCTGTGACTGGAGTATGTATGGCTGAGCAGCATGTTGACTTAGTTTATGTACAATATTGTCAGACATCACGTTGTATCTCTCACCACAGGCACAGACTGGTTTGACTGATTGCCTCTGTCTGTTAGACTGCCCCCCGGATTCTCAAAAGCTTGCATGGAGTGCAAAATCAGTGCAGGAGCTCAAGCAGGTAATATATCTGCCATGCGATCCAGGAACAGCCTGCAGGGGTGTGCACAAGAGCTCCTGCACTAATCCTGCATGGACAAAGCCCTTGTATGCAGATCACTCCATTTGCAGGAGAAATCCATGCAAATGAGGTGATTTTGCAATCCAGGAAGCTTGCGACCATCCGTGCAGGACTAGTGCAATCAGCAGAAATGTACTCGGTTAGTAATCGAGTATAGTTCAGCAAAATCCAAAATGGAGCTATAACAGCCTCAAATAAAGGCTGCATATCATGCAGTAAGCATGCCAATGGCCAAGTATAGGACCACTGGCATTGTAAACAATACAAAAATTTAAAAAATCAACTTTTACATTTTTTAGCCGATCTCGGCTGTTTAAGCGTAGGGCAGTGGCACGTAAATGGGATCGGGGGCAAATAATAAATTGAATCTAAATTAAATATTCTAACTAAAATCAGTATTCTGTCATGCAAGTCAATGGCAGGCAGAAGACAACCTGTCCAGTGAGTAGTGGTTGCTAAGGGGGGAGGCTCAGTGTGAAACATGTGACTATGCATTAGCAGGCAATCCTACGCAAATGAGTAGAAGGATAGTCAATCCCAGTTTTCCCCAGGATGTGAGTCAGATCCCAACAGTGTAAGAGTAGGAATAGCTTGGTGCACGTCTAGGAGATAGGCGACATCATGGGGGGGGTGTTGTCTGGCATACTGTAAGCAGATTGGAACCCTGTGTCTTGGGGTTGCTCCTAGCTTAGCACAGCTATGCTAGGGGGTGTGTCTAAACCTACCTAGCACTCTTTACAAAGCCTAAGCAGGTGTGCGTGCCATGCACCAGGTTGTACAGGAAGAAAAAAGAAGTTAAACCAGGAAATAGCAGCAGTGTGCACATTTGAGCACTCTGTGTGGCGTGCACACGGGCATAAACAAGAAGGCAATGGGAGGGGAAACAGTAGTAGGAAGGTAATCAAGGAGAACTAGCTTAGCTGGCAGGTGAAATGTATCAGAATCAGCCAATTATACAGGCAGCAGACCAGCCCAGCCCAGAGCACTACTATAAACTAAGCAAATGCCTTCCCCTCTGATTTTTCCCACACTCTACACCACTGGTGTATACAAGTGGGGAAATTTTAACTAACAAACCTACAAAATGAGAAGGGCTGCAGCAGGCAACATAGAACAACATGTGCAAGAGGCTGAGGGTGCTGAGGATGTGAATACTGCCAAACAACCTACAGTGAGGAAACGGAGAAGAGTGTACAGACCCAGGGTAACCTACCAGGGGCTACATGAGCTGGAGATAGTAGAGCACTATAGGGTGGACAGAGACCTCCTACAGCAAAGTGTTGAGCTGTGCCAGCCAAACCTGTCACACCATACTGACCGAGGGGAACCCATCACAGTGGACACCAAGGTATGTGTAGGCCTAGATATACTAGCCACAGGTACCTCCCAAAGCACAACTGGGGATATCATGCGGATCTCACAGGCATCAGCATCCAGAATATTCCACCAGTTCCTGGATGTCATGTCAGCACATGCCAGTGAGCACATATATTTCCTCAACACCCGTGAGGTATTGACCAGCAATATGCATCTCTTCCACCAAATAGCAGAATACCCAGGTATAGTGGATGCTATAGACTGCACGCACATATGCATTAAAGCACCACCCAGTGAGCAGGGTAGGGCCTACATCAACCGCAGGGGCATCCCCTACATCAACTGCCAGGTCATATGTGATGCCCAGGGCATTATAATGAATGTGTGTGTTGGCTGCCTTGGAAGCTATGATGATTCCCACATATGGCATCTGACGCAGCTGTACCAGAGATTTGCCAATGGGGACATCCCCTATGGTCACCTAGTGGGGGATGCTGGGTACACACTGGAGCTGTGGCTAATGACACCCATCAGAAATGCAGACACACCTGAGCAACAATGCCATAATGAGGCACACGCACAGGCCAGACATATAATAGAGCATGTGTTTTGGATGCTCAGGTCATGGTTCCGATGTCTGGACACATCCGGTGGAGCCTTGCAGTATTCACCAGCTACATGTACCCAAATTGTTATGGTATGTGCTATGTTATACAATATGATCCTGCGGAAACAGCTGCAGCAGGAACAGCATGGGGCAGGGTCACACAGCCCCCCACCAATGCCAAGGCCTGCACAGGCACAGAGTGACCCAGAGGAGGAATAACCTGAGCCTGCCCCAGTAGGCAGAAGGAGACATGCCCAGTATGCCCTGGCCTTGGCAAAGAGGCAACGCATAGCACATGGACTGACACAGTAGGGACCCAGGGAATGACACCTCTCTCTGACTCACACATACAGTAAAAGGGATGCCAAACATGACACTACCTCTGCTCAACCATGTATAGGGAGTGTATTATGTGCATCTGACATAGGCAGTCCACTAGCACCATCTGCAAGTCTGGCACACCCTTAAGGTAAGTCAGTCAACCTACCAATTGCCAAATGGAGTAGAATGTGTCATTACCTGTATCTATGGTATGGATGTGAGCATGCAAGGGAAGTGGGTGGCTGAATGTTATGGCAGCAGACAGTAGACACCCATAGTGGCACCATGACATCTGTAAAACATACTGGAGTCACCAAAGTAGCCAGTACTACACAGGGTGACAAAACCCACTGCAGGAAATGTGCTGAGTGACATGTGTGTCCATATGACCCACACATGGCAGTCAGGATGGTTCACATACCCAACAGTCTCAGCCAGCAGGACAGGTGTAGACAAACCCAAACAGAGCCTGTGCCATGACCCCAGAATGATGGCTATGGTTTACCTCCCCCCAGGCCTACACAGACAGACCACAGCAGGCCAGGCAGTGTGATGTTAGTTCTGAAGGGTAGAAAGTCAGACAATAATATGTAGGGAAACCAAAGCCATGATCTGTAGTACACTGGTATGCCTCTAGTCAGCATGATAGTTAGCAATACAGAATTAAATGGAGTACCTGACATACCAGTACAGTCATAGCAAATGTGTACAAGTGTCACGTGTGCCCCCTACATCCTACATAGTAATATAATAACAGTCAGGCGTGCCCCCCAACCCTGTGTAGAAATGTAGAAATAGTCAGGTGTGCCTCCCATCTTATATAGTAATGCAATAACAGTCAGGTATGCCCCCCCACTCCTGTGTAGAAATGTAGAAACAGTCAGGTGTGCCCCCCCGATATGCAGAAATGTAGTAACAGTTAAAGCCAAATGATCAATAGATACCCTGCAGAGACAGCATGCTACCTGTTGGTGTACAACACAAAGGTCAGCACTGCAGCACAAACTACCTGTACACGGTCCACACATTCAATACAGATGGCCATACTGGGCATGCTCACACACTTAGAGAAATGAAGGCAGTATCAGTCAGCAACATACTGAAAGGTCATACTGGGTATGCTCACACACTTAAACACATGAAGGCCATGGCTGCAAACACCAGTGGACTAGACATATCTGGCAGTTGCAGTTGTTAGGGCAGACACTCATCAGTATGCACCACTCATGCCTTGCACACCCAGTGGATAGGAATACAGACAGATATGTCAGGACAACACACTATAATAAGCCAAAGGTAGACATAGGTAGATGTGTGGAAGAGGGTGACTGAGACAAGGAGCCATCCAGGCCTGTCCCATCCAGCACACAGTCAAAGGACCCCAAACACATGAGGTGCAGATGTCACTCACTGCAGATACTAGTCATCAGTATCTGTCAGCATCACAGACTATGTGGTGCACGTGCCAGCTGTGTAACATGACTGTACAAGGAAGTAGTAATCTAGCAGCTGTATACATGTACCTGTGAAGTATGACCCCGTGTGTGCACACATGTGGCATGTCAACCCCTAGATGAATGGGTTATGGCCCATGCACACACCGGCCTCCCCATAGCCCTACTATAACAAGCCTGCTGAGGTCATCCAATGTGAAATACACCTTTGGGAGAGTTCTAGCCCAGTAATCTTCGTGGTGCATCTAATAACTGCATATTGCTGTAGTGTGATAAACTAGTTAGGTAGGAGTTCTAATCCAAGACTTGGCATCTCTGTGTGTGTGTTTGTGTGAGGTGTCTGTCTGTCTATGATTGTGTAGAGAGCAATGCGTTTTAGGGTACTCACACTCCCTACAATTCATATACTTAACTTTGGCAAAGCTGCTGATGTCATCCACCTAGTAATACACCTCTGGGAAGCTGTAGCCTAGTAATCTCCATAGCGTGTCCTGTAACTGCATACTGCTGTAGTGTGATAAACTAGTTAGGTAGGCGTACTGTTCCCAGACATGACAACTTTGTGTGTCTGTCTGTCTGTGTAGAGAGCAATGCTTTTTAGGCTAGTCACACTCTCTACAATTCAAATGCTCAACCTTTGCAAGGCTGCTGATGTCATCCACCTAGTAATACACCTCTGGGAAGCTGTAGCCCAGTAATCTCCATAGTACATCCTGTAACTGCATACTGCTACAGTGTGATAAACTAGTTAGGTAGGAGTTCTATTCCCAGACATGGCAAGTGTGGATGTATATGTGTGTGTGTTCCTTTGTCAGTGTAGGGAACAATGCATTTGCGTCCAATCACAGACACTGCAACCTTGACAAGTGTGCCGCTGTCATCAACTGTGAAATACACCTTTGGGAAGGGATAGGCCGGTAGTCTCCATAACATGTGTCATAACTGTGTACTGCTGTAGTGTGATAAACTAGTTAAGTAGGAGTTCTATTCCCAGACATGGCACTTGTGGATGTATTTGTGTTCCTTTGTCTGTGTAAGGAACAATGCTTTTGAGTCCATTCACAGACACTACAACCTCCAATGGTCCACTTTGACAAGTGTGCCGATGTCATCAAATGTGAAATACACCTTTGGGGAAGGGATAGGCCAGTAATCTCTGTGGCATGTGCCATAAATGTGTATTGCTGTAGTATGATAAACTAGTTAAGTAGGAGTTGTATTCCCAGACATGGCACATGTGGATGTATGTGTGTGTTCCTTTGTCAGGGTAGGGAGCAATGCTTTTGAGTCCATTCACAGACACTACAACCTCCAATGATCTACTTTGACAAATGTGCCAATGTCATCAACTGTGAAATACACCTTTGGGGAAGGGATAGGCCAGTAATCTCCATGGCATGTGCCGTAACTGTGTGTTTCTGTAGTATGATAAACTAGTTAAGTAGGAATTGTATTTGCAGACATGGCATGTGTGGATGTATGTGTGTTTGTGTGTGTTCCTTTGTCAGGGTAGGGAGCAATGCTTTTGAGTCCATTCACAGACACTACGACCTCCAATGGTCCACTTTGACAAGTGCGCTGATGTCATCAACTGTGAAATACACCTTTGGGGAAAGGATAGGCCAGTAATCTCAGTGGTGCATGCCGTAACTGTGTACTGTTGTAGTGTGATAAACTAGTTAAGTAGGAGGTCTAACCCCAGCCTTGGCAACTGTGTGTGAGTCTGTCTGACTCTGTCTGTGTAGAAGGCAATGCTTGTTAGGGTAGGCACACCTCCTACAATTTAAATGCTCTACTTTGGTAAGGCTCCTGATGTCATCCACCCTGAAATACACCTCTGGGAAGGTTGTAGCCCAGTAATCTCCATAGCGCATGTCATGACTGCATACTGCTGTAGTGTGATTCAGAACCCTGGTAGGGTTCTATACCCACCCATGGCAGTTCTAGATGTTTTGTGTGTGTTTAAATGTCTCTGTTGGGAGCTATGCATTAGAGGCTAGTCACACTCAGTACATTTCAAATGCTGTACTTTGGCAACCCACTGATGTCAGCCAATGTGTTATACACCTTTGGGGAAAGAGTCCTCCAGTGATGCCTGTGGTGTGTCTTATAAAAGCTCCATGCTGTAGTGTGTTATAGATGTCTGTTAGGGGTTCTATACCCACACATGTCGGTCGTTGGTGTTTTGTGTGTGTTCCACTGTCTGTGTAGGGAGCAATGCATTTTAGGCTAGTCACACTCAGTACATGTCAAATACCCTACTTTGGCAATCCTGCTGATAGCCAATGTGATATACACCCTTGGGGAAAGAGTACTGCAGTAATCACCATGGCACGTAGTGCTGTAGTGTAATAAACTAGTCAGATAGGGTTCTATTCCTGGACATGAAGGTGTGTGTGTTTGTACCTTGTATCCTGTGTGGAGGTGTGTGTGCGACACCTGGGCCCAATGTGGAGTGGGTTTTGCATATTTCTTATATGGTGGCCCTACTATATATCACAATGTCCACTGTAATAGGGATAACAGATGTGAAATAGCTGAGAGGCTGGGGTGCAAAGCCATACCTATACATGTGATGTCAAGGCCAGGCAATCACAGTTAGCAACCCCAGTATTACTCAGAGCATACATTCAACCCATGTCTCATACACACACACACACACACACACACACACACACACACACACACACACACACACACACACACACACACACACACATGCTGAGGCAGCAACCAATATGTGTGTAGTACACTGCATATTGGTGACTGATAATAACTATGGTGTGAATGCAGTGGCCTACAGAGGGTATGGCACCCTGTCCATCAGTACAATAGGCACATAATTGCAGACAGTGCACCTTCAGTATGTTTCTCACTGGATTCCTGCAACAACTGTGGTTCTATCAGATGTGATCCACAAAGGACATACCACACCTTACACACATGTCCTGTATGGACAGATGCCACGGACACCAGGGAATACCTGTAGCATGCTATCAATGTAGGTGCAGGGTCAACCTGCTGTCCATTACCTGGCTCCACCACATGAGGGCGGGACTGTCACATCTGATGATAACATTCTGTGTACACAACATGGGCCAGACAAACCAGGTACATTTCCATATGCCACTGTACATGAATGTGGGACATGTGCACATCCCAAACACCATCCGTGTCATGGAGTATAGAACACATACATGGCAAGCATTGCACAGCACTGGCCATGCACAATAGTAACCCAGGTGACTGGATGGTGAATACTATACCCACTTGGGTGGGTCATTCCAGACACTACACCCCTTAGCCATAATGCAGACCATTCTCATGTGGCCTGATGCCAAGGTATACCCCTTACCTAGCCTTGTACACCTGTCTGGCACAGTCAACCACTACACACCCGTGAAGCAATGCACACATGCACACAAGTACTGGAACCCTGTGTCTGTGTGTGGGGTGTCTGATGCTTCCAACCACATTCACAACCAGTACCCCTCCCATTGGCATACGAAAGCATGCTCTCTAATGTCAGACACCTTCACATACCCTTTGACCATAGACCCCCAGGAAACCCCCTGTGGGCCAATTGATACCTATGCATTACTGTATTGTGGCAAAGTAAGTGGTTAGGAAGTGTATTCATTACCCTGCCAAGTGTGGCAATGTATATGAGTCCCTTAGAGAGTGTGGCTGTGCTGACGCTGACACCTGTTCCTATGGACAGGCTCGTGTGCTACACTTACTGTATTGCAGCAATCTTGGCGATGTCACTCACCAGCACATATATGTCTGGACAGCTTACAACATGTAAGTTATGTGGCACATGCAATAACTGCATACACATGTGATAGCTATGCATAGTCAGTCAAAAAACCCTGTAGTGGTAGGTGTGTGACACAAACATGCTTAGATTTTACTTACCCACACCTTCCCTGACATTCTTTGTCTCTGTCTGTCCCTCTCACACCATGTCTGGTGGATGTGGGATGTACACCTGCTTTGCTAGGCAGCAGCTTGTGTTTTGAAAGGGATGGTCATGATCAGCTGATGGCTTCTGTACCAATTGCAGCCCTCCTCTAGCTGAGTTCATGTGGAACAGTTGTGGTAACATTCCCATAGCCAATTGCATGGAAACACACTTCAATATTTAGGAACATCATGTTGGTGTTGGCTCTTTACATCCATTATGGGCAGGAACTAGATGTGTTGTTTGGCGAACAGCAACTCAGATGGATTTGGGATTTACCTCTAATAACATACACTGTGGAAACAGGGCAACACACAAGAGGGGGGTGTGCCTGACCTGACTACAGACTGCAAGTGCTGCTATACTGTATGTGGAGTAATGTTGGTTTAACAGTGTGTGTGTGGATATGGCTGTCCTACATGTTGTAATACCTGCCATATCAGTTCTATGTTTATGAGGAATCCGTATCTGCAGGGTCATCTGCAGACTGGGCAGTGTTTTGTGCCCTTGGTGTCATGTGTTACCACAGAGCATGTATCTGTCAACTGCAGAAGGTAGTGTGAGGATTGCAGTCTTTAGATGGTGAAAGCCGTGACAGTTACTGACTTCATATCCCTCATAGGACACATGTTGCAACAAACCCTGTTACAACAGTACATGTATGAGGTTATCACAGCAACATTTCAATAGAAGTGCATATGTGCTGTATACCATCATTAGTGTCATTACATCGGATAGCAAGCCAGTGAGATATCAGACTGTTACACATGTTATGTACAGTACAGGTAATATTTGACAACATTACCAGGACATTCTGTGGTCATTTGTACAATACTGAGGTCTGTGTAACTATGGTG
Organism: Protopterus annectens; assembly: GCF_019279795.1. Lineage (NCBI taxonomy): Eukaryota > Metazoa > Chordata > Ceratodontiformes > Protopteridae > Protopterus > Protopterus annectens. The sequence continues at coordinate 112,904,980 of NC_056747.1, read as the reverse complement.
AATGTTGACAGTGTGCATATTGTTAACATGTTCTTTAGCCTGTGTACAGACTGTGGTAGATGTCAGTGTTATAGGTCCCGTCCCATCTGATGTTACATGTTGCTCCACTGTATGTACCGTATTGGTTTACATGTTTGTAGGGGCATACACACACATGTCCCATACTACACACAGCCAGCAGACCACACCATGTAGCAGCCCAGTATATGTAGGGTTAGTCTGTGAGTGGCACATATGAGGATGGTGTTGAACAGATAGTCCATATACTGTACTTTTATGCTAGCTTACCATATGTGGCTGTGGCTGTGTTCACATTGGATGTGGTTATGCACCTTCACACAGGTGTATCTTACCCTTTGCTGGGAAATGCCTGCAGAGCCTGCTATATATGCAGGTACATGTGCATTCCCCCATAGGAGATGTTGGCCAGTGTTGAGCCAGTCTGCCTGTAGCCTGCACAGTGCATTGTTACATGTCTAGCAGCTTAGTGTACTTATCCAGTGTGATGTCATGTGGAGATACTTGCTGGATGTACTGATACTGGGTCTCCCTTAACAGTCATGTATGTCAGACAGAACAGTGGGATGCTGTACAGATATATGTCAATATCTAGTGGGTAGTATGTGGCCATGGCACCCCTGTACCAGCGGTAATTATGTGTCAGACCAGACAGGGGTGTGTGAATGCATAACCTATGGTGGCATATGTATACCAGTCGTTATGTGTTATACTCAAATACATGGCTGTTAACATCCATATTGTCATGCATGGTACACATGTTTAGCACTAAGGGGTTCTGTGTATACCTCTGGACTGTAAAGAGTGTTTCAAAATGTCCACATATATTGGCCAATGTCTGTGTTGCAGTCCACGGGGGCAGTACGCGCTAGCAGTGGTACTTTACTAGGATGTCCTTAGGATGTCCATCAGTAGCCAATGGCACACATGTGGAAAGCAGATGTGACCTCCCTCACACACCATGTCTGTGAAGACAATCCCAATTACAGTAACAATAGTCTACCAATATACCTGCTATACATACCTGACATCCACTTGAACTACGACTTTGGAACTATAGGGGCTGGAGTAGGTCTACACTCCATGCCCAGAACATATGGTGAAAATATCTGTACATATAATCATCCAGATATATATATATGATTACACATATACATATCGACATATATAGATGGATATGTATATGTACATAGATGTACATATACACACCCAGATATATAAATATACAGAGCAATATATGTGTACACATATACAGATAGTGATTCATATGCACATATATGTATGGATATCTACAGATATATCGACAGTAATAGGTATTTCAGTATAGATATGTATGCGCATATAGTTTTATATATATATATATATATATATATATATATATATATATATATATATATATATATACATACCAACATAATTAGGAATATCTGTACACATAGGATGTGCATACATATATAGCTATATACCCATATATCTATATGTACATATACCTATATATACACATATGTATAGATACATATATGTATAGATATGTATACATATGTACATGCGAAGAGGTGTACACATGGCCATATATATGTAGCACTATACAGATGTGTATACGAACATATGTATGTGTATACCTGGTATGTACATGTAGATATCTATACACCTATATGTATACAACCATATATCTGTCATGAGTAAACGTCACAATTGCGTATACCCTCCCACATGTATCCCACTGTATGTATCTGCTATGTGTACATTATGCTAAAACAACATATGTGATGCAACAGTCATAGTAATGACAAAGACTACACAATCTAGAATGTAAAGGCAAGTGTTTAATACCACTCACTGTGGGTAATGACAGCTATATTGGTAACACAACAGCTGCCCCCACAGTGGACATGATGTAGTGGTCATGTGTTGTGATTTCAGTGTAAAGGGCCCTGAGTTCATGACCTGGAAGGGCTGCTCATTTTGTTGCTGGGCAGAACAAGGTCTGTTGGATACAGAGTGGTTAAGGCAGTGTTTGTGCAATGTAGGCCACACACATCAGTATCACAACATTGCTAGGTATGGGTCTAGTCCCAATGTTTGCAAGTAACAGTGTGCATGTATGTGGATGGTTCTACATCAGGTTGTAGGGTATACACACCACAGCAGGCCACCTGTCCATGTGGCACAGGCAATACCCGGTATAGTAACCTGTGAAATGTGTTTGACTGTATGTCAGATATGTCACTGCCATGGTGTCAGCACAGTGACATACACCATTGTGCAATATGACTGCAGACCACCCTCATGCTGACAGATGTACACCTACAAGACAATTGCATATCAGTTTAGAGACCACAACCAAGCAGTGTTAATAACAGCTAGAAGGCATCATTGCTGGATGGCTACCCTACCTGCCAAATATGCCTCACACTCTACACCCTACAACATGTTACACTGCAGGACTGTGGTACTCTGGAGTACAGTCACCATGTGCATCAGAACCATATCAGCCTGTCCCTGCATCGATGGTATGGATGACAGGGATGGGACACAGTTATCATCATATGCACAGGGTGTGGTGTTGGTCTGCCAGAGGTTGAGGGTGGGCCATACATTTGACACCATGTGTATGGATGAGGGGTGTACTCTGGGGAGTTGGCTGAGGTGATGTGGTGTGTGTAGGTATGAGGTTGCCTGAGGTGTGTTTGCATAGTGTGTGGGTGTGTGTGCACAGAGTTCTGCCTTGTGGCTGCCCTACACAAGTGTTTTTGGACAGCTGCAGACCATACCTGGCAGGGTGTGCAGTTCACTGTCTCTGGCCATGGACACGTGGACTGTGCCTGCAGGGGTTCCGTGGGCACGTGCAGGTACAGGCGTTGAAGTGCTACTCTCACCTGCTGATGACATTTGTCCACTGCTACCACATCTCTCCTGGGACTGGCCAGGACCATGTGCACGTGGCCTGCTGTGGTGTGGTGTCGACAGAATAATTCCTCCGCACTGCCAGGGCTGCTACTGCCACTACAGGAGCCCCTTGGTGTCCTAGTATGCCCACGTTGAGTGCCAGCTGTTGGTGTTGCTGGCCCACATCCAAACAAACATCACCTCATCCCCACAACATGTTGAAGCACAGACACACCACGGTTGATAAGGGCCATCATCTCATCATGCCATTTATCCGCTTGCTCGGTAGAAGCACGTATGGCAGCCGCCACTTCATGGAGGTTGTTGCCTGCAGATGTGAGTGCAGCCCTCTGCAGTCTAAGGCCCTGTCTGGTGTAATGCTCAATATGTGCCTGCGCCACCATTACAGCCTGGAACATGTTTCTGCTGGTTGCAGCTATGGGGCATGATGTCCAGTGGCCCTACCACAAGCACCCTGGGACATCCTCCTACGTGGCAGCCTGCCGGACATTTGGCTATGCCTGCTGTGACCAGACACAATAGGCATGGTTACCACACTTTCCCATGCACTGCCACTGAACATCAGCTGTCCCTCTGCTATGGCCACTGGTGCTGGGGTGTGTATAGGCACTGTAACTGTATGCTGGGGTGGGGTGGCTAAAAGGGGTATGTGAATGTTGGTGCAGTGTCAGCCCCTGACAACCCCACCTGTGCCTCACCGTTATCATCATCATCATCATCGGTGTCTGTATGGACACCTACATCAGATTGGGTGCAGGAAGGACCCTGACCCACCTCGCCACCTGTGGGGGAAAACAATAACCGCACTTTAAAACCTGTACAGCATTGCTTAACAGTACACAAACACACTCACACACACACGCACACACACGCGCACACACACACACACACACACACACACACACACATCTCCACATCTCCGTGATACCTACCTGTCCATGGCTTTACAGGCAGTCCCATGTATATGTCCATGTGTTACCCCATCCTGCATCACACTTGTTAACATACACACATTGCTACCACTCATTAACATCACAGTCCTCTAAATGCCCACACAAGCGGACACAACACAAGGCTTGTTGCTACATTTCCTGCCTGACCTTTGTGTATTGGGGTAACATGGCCTCAATGCTGTCATTCGGTATGCACCCTCTGTATGGCCAGAATGATGTACATGGCCCCTATATGTGTGGGCTACTATGTTGTAGCCATAATAGTTCCCACTGGTGTGTCATGTGTATGTAATGCTCAGTACATGCCGGATATCCTGCTCTGTTGGCCCATCATGTGTCAACTGTAATATGTGGATTTACTCCCTGGTGTTGACTATTACTTCCCCAATGCATCTGTAGAGCTGCATACATGGGCTGTAGGTGACCTCTCCACTGACAACAATATTAAGTGTGTACCTGGGGTCTACCTTCCCTCTAGATGCCTGATCCAATCTACAGGCCATATTATACTATTTGCTGTCCTGTGAGTATATGACAGGTATTCCTGGTGTGCAATGTGGCACTCCATGTCCATGTACTGCATGGCCCCAAAGGGGGTACAGCCATATGAACACCCCACAATCACACATGTGCATACATGGCCACACACACAAACACACACATCATACATGTATCTACCTCCCACCACTTCACCAGAGTGACCCTGCAGGCAAACAAACTAACCACCAGTATGCACACACACTCACACACACACACACACACACACACACACACACACACACACACACACACATATTCAGGTGAGGTTGCACAATGATTGTACACACAGTCCTCCAATTACTGATCTGCCAACATGCAGAATATATGGTACAGAACAGCATGCAGTTCAGCTATACTCACACCATGCTAGTAGAGGTATACATGTGTATGATGCATTGCTCTGACTAGGTGATGCCCCTTCCCCTGGATACCTCTGCACCCATGTGCACATTATTGCTGTGCACCTGTTCTGCACCCTGCCATATACTGTGCACCACAACTCACAGATGTCCAACCCATTGTGGAATGTGTAGTACCATGTCAATTATACCAGCGGTACCTCTCACAGCCCCTATGTGTTTCAGCAACATATACCTGGGATGATATGTGAACAGTTGTCATTGGTGAATGCCTGATGCCTGATTTACAGCTGTCAACATCAACAGACCATGTATGGCCAGTACAGAAATGTTTACACTGACAACCATCAGAGCATATCGTGGTTATGGGGGGTATACACACCTTTATTGCTTTTACACATACATCTGTGATCTGCCATGGGACCACAGCACTGCATTTCTTAGCTGTACACATGCCCGGTATGTAACATATGTCCCGTACTTTCACATGCAGTGTCTACAGATTGTGTTAGGTATGCGACTGCGGACCGCAATGCATACACACCATGTGGTGATATAAGTGCACACCCTTATCATGACTGTTTATCACAACTCTTGTGTGTACTACAGCAGTCACTGCTCATGGCAGGGGTATACCATTGTGGGCCTTCTACAATTGTCAGTGTATGTTCAGCCTACCCTACACATGTCCCCCTATTCTGCATGATTGCAAGGTCTACTCATGCACATCCCATGGTGTTCACACAATGCCACCACTATTGCAGTGTGGGTAGGGTTACGGCTGCCACAGGTCCTGGACCTGACTATATGCAGATCGAAACATTCCTACCATCCTTAGGATCCCTGCTTCGGTGCACTGGTGTTTCATGCTTAGAACCCCCTCAGTATTTCTGCAGATGCATGACAGGTAAGCCCTACACATGTGTCAGATTGCAATGTCCCATACACTGCACACCACATGTTGCAGCTTAGACACAGCTGATAATGTGGACTACTGTAATGCCGTATGCCATAGTGTATCTCAGCAGCAGTTGGAATTGCTCTACAGGTATGTACACTGGTGTTGCACTGTATATGAGTGTTGTCCAGAACATGTTGCTACTGTAGGCCATGTCTACCAACAGTATGTTAACCCCTGTGGACACATTCCACAATGACAGGATGTTAGTTGTCATGCAGGTGTGTGACATACCCTTTCAATACTCCATCATGTTTGCCCCTGTGAGATCATGCATTTCACAGCAACAATACATGCACATGTACAGCATGCATTCAGGGTAGGTGTGTTAGATGTGTGCATGGAATATAACATCACCATTATATGTCCAGTGTGTTGGCATGCATCTACATAAGACATGCCCACCAGCTTCAGGCTGCTGCCTTGCTGTTACCCTGGAGAGACCTACATAAGTGGGTGAGAGATGCAATGTCAGTGGCCACATCTGTGGCACTGCTACAGGCTGGGTGCAGTACTTCCATACATCAACCATGAATTCACAAAATGCTACCACATCTGGACATCTGTTTATCACTACAATCCAGCAACACAATATTTGTATGACATATCAGATATGCATGATCTACCTGTACCACTGCAGATATTTACACAACAGTGGTCTACTGATGTGCTCTGTGTCCTTACCTGCATGCTCCTTGGCTGGTGTTTGGGTGACACCTACCTCCACGAAGGGGTCCAGTGGTAGATGGTGTTTCGGACGGGCAGGTGCCACAAGGCTGGCCAGGAGCTCCTCCACACATGTCAGGTGGGGAATGAATGGAATGCCCCCCCCCCTGTGGCAAGGTGATTCCCCCCCCAGACTGCGGCAGGACACCGACAGGTATTGCAAAGCAGATCACTGGAATGATGCTGGACCTGCTCATAACTGCGGTTATGCAGGTTGACATCATTGACCCTGTGGATGAGATCGTTCCACAGGGTGGTCCACTCCTGTTGATCATGTACTGTCCTGCCAAACAGGACCTGGTAGTTCTGAACCAGGTGGTTTATGATGAACTCATTCTCCTCCGCTGAATACATGGGCAGGCTGATGTGCGCCATCTTGCCTGAAAAACATGAGGATGGGAACAGGCCTGAGTGACTCATATGGCAAGGTTACCACAGTTCATAATACACATCTCTGTTGAAGTTGATATGGTGGGGGGTGATAGACTATGCACACAGCTCATTAGGTATGGCTACAGCTTAACTACTGTTTGGACAGATTGTGTATTGTACCATACCTTCTGCTATGTGATTGTAGCCATGTCCCCCGTGTGGACACTAACATTGCTGGCCTGTTACAGACTATTCACTTGCATGCCATTGTCAGGGCCACTATGCTTACATATATGCTAGTGGTATGGCTCCTCTGAGATTGCTGCACATCTGACAGTATGTGTTATGGGGAGGTTCTATGCATGCTGTTGGACATGTACTGGTATTGTGTAGACTATTACTACCAGCATATGTACTATGACAGTGACACAATAACATGTATATGTTCCATTGGCCAGCTGATCCACCTCTCCACACCCATCTGACCAGGATACCTGGCCATATCACATGTGTGTGCCAACCTGGGGCCACCTTGTGTACTATTACAGAAATACCATCAGGTGGAACCACCCAGGTAATGTTGGCCCACCCCCCTCAGGGCACACACCAACATGCTCCTGTCCCCTGAGCTCAGGTCTAGGATCTGTTCCATACCAGGCTCCACAGACACATGAGGGATGTGCTACATCAGTCTGAGCCACCCAGTGCACATTCACATGGCCAACATCCTCCTCCTGCTCAGCCACCAGAGCTGGCACCTTCAGGATGTGGACTGCTGTTGTAAGTGGCAGTTGGTGGGAGGCTTGTTCCCACTGTGCCCATATTGGGGACCATGGGGCCTCCACATCATGGAGCACACGCACCATCCATGGTGTTTACCCACCACATGTGTCACATACCACCCCTGCAGACTGTCATCTGTATCTACCAATCTTGACCACTAACATGTGTGCATCTGCCATACTTCCCCATATTCCCATTGCATACCTCACAGGCAGGGGCACTATGGTGCTAGAATGAGACTAACATGTGACATACCCATCCGTGGTGCACACACTGCCAGCTGTAGATATCTGTGTGTATTGCTATGTGTGATGCTGCCTCACACATAGCACACATCACTGTGGTAGTGATATAGGGGACATGTCTTTCCATACATATCTTTTTGTGTGTATGTTTGTACAGATGTACACATTTGCATATCGGTATTTATCTATTTGTGTGTAAATATATGTGACTTCATATATATGTGCACATATATATGTCTACACATGGGTATATGTATATTTCTGGACATACATGCTGGTATATGTTTATCCTTAGATATTATATCTGTGACATATGTCACATATGCATACCTATATGTGGGGTACATTCAGACATCAGCTCCACAATCTCACGACACCTCCCTGCACAGCTGCACTGTTCTGCCTTGCTACAACACAGACGGGTGCCACGTATGGACACAGCCTGACATTGGTGGGGTATAAGTGATACTTGTTTGCAGTTAACCCTATTACACACCTGTAGCATTCTGCTATGCTACATTACAGATTCACCTGGGTATCCTGCCAGTGGTGGTCTATGGCTCCCACATGTCCATCATACCGGCATTACTTCCACCACTGGCTATTGGCCATGTCATATGCATAATCCCCATTACACAAGACACACTATGATGGCTTACATCCTGTCTGTCAGTGCTGACCTGCACAGTTAACAGCTATAGCCCTCTACCCACAAGGATAAACACTATTGTCCATAGCAGTTGTTCAGTTGACCATCATCACAACAACACCTGCTGGCACATATAATGCATTCCACATTATCTATCACAGTACTATGGACCAGGTACTACATTCTAATACATGTGCATATACTTCACATACCTGTTGTGGGAAGTATGTATTAATGACTGGCAGCTGCGTAGATGGCTGCGTTTTCAGCTGTAAATGTTCTGTGAGTTTTATTTTTTCCCTTTTTTTATCTTGCTTGCTTTCTCTCTCCTGTGACTGGCTTGAGCTGTTTGGGGTAGATTGCAGCCTGGCTTTAGTAGGTGATGCATTTGATCAGGTGATGGCCTCTGCACCAATCAGTGTCATACACTTGCTAACAGCATGCAGCTTGCTGTGTAGTACTTCCAATTACCACTGTCATGGCAACCAGCTACTATAAATCCTACATCATGTGGGTGTGGTCCCTTTACCTTTCCTGTGTGATGGACATCCTTTCTGTGTATGGACATCAGTGTTACAGACAACAAGTAGCAGTAACTCATCCAGGGGAACCAGCACACTTAGGCCAGCTACATATTTGTAGGAGGTTCCAGAACTACAGACAGAGTGTGAGTAGAGTCGTGTTATGCTTTGTATAGTACTGGTGTGTGTGTGTAAATACTAGTTTACCTTGGAATGAAGTCTGTCTGCATAGCTCTCAACTATGGGCCTATCCTGTTGGTGGCCAGAGGTGTGTCTATCATGTTTTGTCTGTTCACCACACAGGTACTGTGTCAGATATGTCACTGTCAGTGTGTGTGTTGCTTGCTATCAGTACACAGCTACATCCATTTATGTTTCTAACCTCAATTCCTTGGTTAAGGTTATGTTGCAGACTATCCTGTAACACCAGCAAATTGCTTAGTGTATGGTAACAGTTTCCTACATATGGGCCTGTGTTCCAGCCTCTGTCCTCCACCTACATACCAAGCTTTGCACAAATGACATGCTGTCTTGGGTCGTTCTGTAGTGAGCTGTGTATATATCACACTGCCATTGCTGCCATCAGTCCATTGCTGTTGTATCCCCCATACATACAGTGGTGCTGGGGCCATATATGTGTGGGCTACACCAAAACAATACATGTGTGGCCTTATGCACTCCAGATGCCAGTGTATGTAACAGTGATATATGGGCCTGAAGTATTAAGTCTAGGAGGGGTGCACCAAAACTGACTGTTACAAATTGTTGGGGTATCAGAGGTGAGCTGCCTTAAGGTATTTGCATGTACAGTACCGTATACTTCACCTATATTTATATTACTCACATATATTGGGTTAATGCAGGCCTATTGCCTCCTGTCATACAAGACTGTTCTGTTTGTCACTGTGCTTGTGATGGTGTCAGTTATGTCTTGTTATGTAACAGTTACATCCCATTTGGTCAACTGTAGTCGTCAACACCTAGTGAGTTTGTACAGAGTGTAGATGGAGGCTGCTGAACTATACACCTGCATTACTTACTGTTGTTTGTTTGGTATCCTGTAGCTCAGTCTGTGTTTACTATTGTACAATTTGAAGGGCTTGGACTGGACAGCAACAGTTGTGAACCTTTCCAGACTATTAGTATTAGTATAACTGTTTCACAGTTGCATTACTCTGTTTATATGGATGTCAGTGTCTGAACAGCTATATGACATGGCATATAGAACTGTAATAGTACACAAATAAAGGTTTTCCATTTCTGCAAACCTGTGTGTGGTGTTTTTTCATATGACCTCTCTGTAGGTATATGTTACAGGTAACGATTGTCATTTATATGGGTGGCCCATACAGTGTCCAGTTGTTAAAGTGTTAACTGTAGGCATAGTGGCTGTTCCATACTGTGTGCAGCTTCTATATATGTATGTTACTGTACATATCTCTGCATGTGTATGTTTAGTCACATGTATATCTATATATATGTATGTATATATATATATATATATATATATATATATATATATATATATATCTGTATCTGCATATATGTGTCTGTGTATATGTATCCTGGGGATAGGTTCATAGGATCATAGGTTCATACTAGGCTATCTGCCCGAGGGCATTTACAAGCCTAGCCCATCGTTTTGTGGCTTACGCCACCCCTTAAGTATGGGGAACTATACCCATTATTTTGCTGTGCCTCTGTCGAGCAGTGACACTGAGGTAATCCCTGGGGTATATTTGCGATCTCCCATCCATTGGTCAAGATTTCTCTTGAACAAGGCCAGCGAGGTGCTCTGCCTCACATATACCGGGATTTTGTTCCACAGCATAGGGAGTCTTTGGGTGATGAATCTATCCCTCCAGCACGTCCTATTAATAGCCGTGTCGAGGTTTAAGTCTCCCGCCTTGTGGCTCTGGTGGATCTAGATTTTTGAGGTGAAGCATATTCATCAAATCTGGGTTTGACATGGCCTTGTATGTTAGGCAAAGGTCACCTCTGAGCAATGATGGCGACTGAATAGAGCTGGAGTTCTTTCAGTCGGGCAGCATAGGACAGATTTTGAGACCCTTTATCCTTTTGGTGAGGAACTTTTGTGGTCTCTCCAGCTGCTGCAAGTGTCGGGTCAGATACATTCCGAATGGGGCATTGTACTCAATCATTGGTCTGATGGTGATGAGTAAAGGGAGACCATGACCTCCTTGATCTAGATGAGAATCCCTTCATGATAAGGTGGGCAATGTAGAAGGTCTTCCTAACTACTTTAGCTACATGGGTGTCGAATGACAGACTACAATCAACCTGGGTCCCCAAGTCCCTGATAACTTCTTCTGTGCTTAGTGGATTGCCACCTATTTGGTAGCTAGGGGTAACCTTGTTTTTCCCGAAGGGTATGACTATGCATTTTTTGGCATTTAACTTTAGGCCATGGCTCTGGCACCAGTTATCCGTTTCTGTGAGACCCTTCTGAAGGATATCTGTGTCAGATGTGTTTTCTACTATGGCTCCCAGTTTGCAGTCATCTGCAAACTTTGTCAGCCATAACCCTCCTGTGTTTGCTTGTACTTCGGAAAAGTAGATGCCAAACAAGAGTGGGCCCAGGACTGAGCCCTGTGGGACCCCACTTGTGACAGGCTTTGAGTCTGACATGGCGCCAGCAACTCTGACCCTGTGGGATCTGTCACTCAGCCAGTTTGCAACCCATCTTGTGATGTATGGGTTAACATTTAAGCTGCTGAGTTTTCAATGATACCAGTGAGGTATTGTATCGAAGGCCTGCCAGATCCAGGTAGGCTGTATGGACTGCCTTTCCCTCATCAATGGCTTTGGTGACTGTTTGAAAAAGTCAACCAAGTTTAAAAGGCATGATCTGCCTTTGACAAAGCCAAACTGGGTTGGATCCAAGGTCTGCAAATTCCTATGTCTTTATTTATGAGGTCCATTATGATCCTCTCCATGGCTTTGCAGATAAGGCTTGTCAAGCTAATAGGCGGTAATTTCCAGGGTCGGTGGAAGCACCGCCTTTGTGAAGTGGGACCACAGTTGCAGTCGCCACTCCTGGGTACATATCCAGAGGTAAGACTTTGATTAAATAGCTGTCCTAGTTGTGGGTTTAATTCCTCATTGAGTTCGTGGAGCACACAGCCGGGGACACCGTCGGGTCCCATGGATGCTGTGTTTTTGCTTTGGAGAGCAGTTTTAACTTGGGCGTTGGAAATGTTTGGGGGCTGCAATCGTTTGGTATAGATATCTCTCCTTTTGGGGAGGGGAGAAGTTTGCACTGAACCTGTCAGCCAGTATGTTGGCAATGTCTGTAGGATCAGTAATCTTCACATCATTTTTGACTAGTTCTGAGCATATCTGGGAGTTTCCTCCCAGGTTTCTAACATAGCTAAAGAATGCCTTATGATTGTCTTTTGAGTCTTTAGCTATTTTTCTCTCAAAATTTGCTTTGGATGATTTTATGAGAGCTCTTAGATTTTTACTTATAGTGATCAAGGGTGTCTTACCTTTTAAGGATTTTGCTCTATCTTGTAGTAGCTTTCTCCTTTTGTTGTAGAGTTTGTTTATGGCTGGGGTCCACCAGAGTGGACGCTTGCCTTTGGTACAGAGAGTCTTTGTTTTGCTTGGGATTGCCTTATCCATGCAGTCCTGCAGGTGCTGGTAGAAGGCATTTGTGAGTGATTCAGCGGCTTGAGTACTGTTTTCCGCGGCTCGGGGCCTTAAAGGAGACCACACTAGTCTTTAGAAGTGTGAAGTCGGCTTTCGAAGTTTTTACTGTGGTCTTTTTTATTTCAGGTGGGGTGGGATGAGGACCTCCAGCGAGATTAGTTGTGATCTGATCTCACCAGTGAGGGTATACTTCCGGTGTTGAACATTGTGCTCCCATGTTCGTGATGATGAGATCAAGTATGTTATCTCCTCTTGTGAGGATGGTGACTAGTTGTTCCATGGCATTTGAGTTTATGAATTCCAGGAACTTTTGGGCTAGGGTGTTTGGGCTTGAGTAGTGTTCCCAGTCTATATTAGGGTAATTGAAGTCACCTAGTATGATGGTGTTTGGTGATACATTTATCCCCTCTAGTGTTTTCAGGAAGGCCATGTGAGGTTCCTGAGTTTGTGAGGTGGCCTGTAACATGCTACAATTTGCAGAGCAGTCTTGCCTATGGTTAATTGCACCTGGATGGTCTCCGATGCATCGTGCGTTGCCACCAGTCTTGAGGTGTGGGTGTCCTTGATGAATATGGATACCCCCTCCTTTCTTAGTATTGTCCGGATTTTGGGGCGGAGCATGATATGAGGTAAAACCTGATAGTGCTGGGGTGCTCTCAGGAGCCTTGAACCAGGTTTCTGTCACAGCACAGACATCGATGTTCTCCATATTGAGAAGGGCCTCGAGTGCGTGCATTTTGAGATTTAGACTTCTGGCATTGAGCAGCATTACCCTTAGTTTAGTTCCTTTTTGTGTTCTAGGGTGGTAGGTTTAGAATTTGAGCCTTGCCTAAAAAGGCACTATGGGGGTGGCAAGAGCCTTTGCCAATATCCGGAATCCCAGGGGTGACAGGTGCAAGCCGTCCCTTGCGAAGCAGCGTGGCTTGTCCAGCATGTCATCCCAGGCAGACAGACACTGGATCCCCTTTGAATGACACCAGTGGTTAAGCCAATTGTTAAAGCTGATCATCTTATCTCTGTATTGTGGCATCATTCTTGGTGAAGGTAGGATACTGCTCAAGGTCAGGGTCATACCTGCCTGGGCTACATAATCAGAGAGCTCCTCAATGTCTCTTTTCATGTAGTCCAAGGAGGTGCGTCTCAGGTCGTTCACACCAGCATGGACAATGACTGAGTCATATTTGTACCTGCTGTTGAGAGACCTGAGTGCTTGCGTTATGTGGCGGATTCTAGCGCCCGACAGGCAGCTTACTGTGACCTTCTCCTTACTCAGTCTGGTGGCGGAGCGTCAGTGTGTCTGACTATGGAGTCACCAATGACTAGTGTGTCTGGCATTGTGTTTGGCCTTAAGGGCTGTGACTGTTTGACACTCTGACTGTGAGGTCTATGTGTTGCAGGTGCTGTGTTCTGAGGTGGTGGTTGTTTGGGTGTCTGCTTAGGTGGCCTCTGCTGTTTTGGTAGATTTTTGTTCAGAGCCTCCAGTATGTCTTTGTGTGTTTATGTGTATGATTTGAGGTTGTGATGGTACTATGTGAGACTGGGTCTATAGTGTGTGTGGTAACCTTCTCCTCCTGACTGGTCTTGCCAGTCCTATGTTGAGAGAGCTCAGCCTCCAGTTTGGCCGTATAGTTGCATCTCTCGCATGTATTTGTGTTTTGTGGGAGGAGGAGAGGGTTGTCTGTGTACATGAGGCAATTGTAACATTGCCTCAAAATTCAGGTTCACCAGCTGAGCAGGAGAGGACACTAGCAACTGATCCGTCGACATGCTAGAAGGAATAGACAAAAACTTTGAAAAGATTCGGGGGCGTGGGTGACAGAAATGGGGTTGCCTTTTGGGGTACTATCTATGACAAGAGTGCCGTATCAAGGTAATAAGTACTGTAGGAGCAAGTGCTAGGTTTAACAGATAGAGAATAGTCTACTTGGAGTCAAGTAGAGATGATCTTTTAGTTATAGGATACGCTGATTAGATCAGTAGTATAGTTCGAGGAAGGTAGTTTTAAGGGAAAATTTGAAGAGTGTAATTTAGGTAGCCCTAATAGTTTAAATCTGCTTAACCGGCTCTGCCCTAGTGTGCAACAGTAGCAGCTCATAAACTTCCTTAAATCGCTAAATCGCAAACAGCGTTTAGCGTTTTTATATCAGGGGCTGAAAGAAGCTAGGAACTGGCCCAAAACGACCAATAAACTACAAGTTGCTGGCTGAAACCTCACAAAACTGGACCAACAGGCAGCTCAATGCTTCCCACTCCCACTGGATAGCAAAGGAACTTCCTCCTTTCCAAATTAGGTAAAGAATCAGTAACAGGAACTGCAAACAAAGTCCAGGGATCAGCAAGCTCTGAAACTGGACTAATCTAGCTTAGCAAGGCGGGAAAACAAGAGATATTTTTTTGTTTTTTTTTTTTTTCAAGAGACAAGCAGAACAGATACAGTAAACACTTATAAATGCTATAAATCGGCTATCACAGCCTACACAAACAATTTGCAACAGTTACAGATATTTAAAGTAACAAACTGAGAAACAAGTGCAATATCAGAATAAATGCAGAATAAAACAGTAGCAATGTATCAGCAAACAGGCGAAAATACAGTAGCAAGATAAATAGAAGTGGAAAGCCACAAAAAATACTTATATCAGGTAAAGTCGCTTTTTCAGCTCTCTGAAGCTTGGATTACTCTGCTGGCCACCACGAGGATCTTGTGCTGAGTAGGTACAAGCCAAAAACGCGCGTTTAGCGTTTTTTATATCAGGGGGCTGAAAGAAGCTAGGAACTGGCCCAAAACGACCAATAAACTACAAGTTGCTGGCTGAAACCTCACAAAACTGGACCAACAGGCAGCTCAATGCTTCCCACTCCCACTGGATAGCAAAGGAACTTCCTCCTTTCCAAATTAGGTAAAGAATCAGTAACAGGAACTGCAAACAAAGTCCAGGGATCAACAAGCTCTGAAACTGGACTAATCTAGCTTAGCAAGGCGGGAAAACAAGAGATTTTTTTTGTTTTTTTTTTTTTTTTTCAAGAGACAAGCAGAACAGATACAGTAAACACTTATAAATGCTATAAATCGGCTATCACAGCCTACACAAACAATTTGCAACAGTTACAGATATTTAAAGTAACAAACTGAGAAACAAGTGCAATATCAGAATAAATGCAGAATAAAACAGTAGCAATGTATCAGCAAACAGGCGAAAATACAGTAGCAAGATAAATAGAAGTGGAAAGCCACAAAAAATACTTATATCAGGTAAAGTCGCTTTTTCAGCTCTCTGAAGCTTGGATTACTCTGCTGGCCACCACGAGGATCTTGTGCTGAGTAGGTACAAGCCAAAAACGCGCGTTTAGCGTTTTTTATATCAGGGGGCTGAAAGAAGCTAGGAACTGGCCCAAAACGACCAATAAACTACAAGTTGCTGGCTGAAACCTCACAAAACTGGACCAACAGGCAGCTCAATGCTTCCCACTCCCACTGGATAGCAAAGGAACTTCCTCCTTTCCAAATTAGGTAAAGAATCAGTAACAGGAACTGCAAACAAAGTCCAGGGATCAGCAAGCTCTGAAACTGGACTAATCTAGCTTAGCAAGGCGGGAAAACAAGAGATATTTTTTTGGTTTTTTTTTTTTTTTTTCAAGAGACAAGCAGAACAGATACAGTAAACACTTATAAATGCTATAAATCGGCTATCACAGCCTACACAAACAATTTGCAACAGTTACAGATATTTAAAGTAACAAACTGAGAAACAAGTGCAATATCAGAATAAATGCAGAATAAAACAGTAGCAATGTATCAGCAAACAGGCGAAAATACAGTAGCAAGATAAATAGAAGTGGAAAGCCACAAAAAAAATACTTATATCAGGTAAAGTCGCTTTTTCAGCTCTCTGAAGCTTGGATTACTCTGCTGGCCACCACGAGGATCTTGTGCTGAGTAGGTACAAGCCAAAACGTTGCTTAGTTTTTTTTTATATATCAGGGCTGAAAAAAAAGAGAACTGGCCCAAAAGCGCCAATAAACTACAAGTTGCTGGCTGAAAAACCTCACAAAACTGGAGCAACAGGCAGCTCAATGCTTCCCACTCCCACTGGATAGCAAAGGAACTTCCTCCTTTCCAAATTAGGTAAAGAATCAGTAACAGGAACTGCAAACAAAGTCCAGGGATCAGCATGCTCTGAAACTGGACTAATCTAGCTTAGCAAGGCGGGAAAAACAAGAGATATTTTTTTGGTTTTTTTTTTTTTTTTTCAAGAGACAAGCAGAACAGATACAGTAAACACTTATAAATGCTATAAATCGGCTATCACAGCCTACACAAACAATTTGCAACAGTTACAGATATTTAAAGTAACAAACTGAGAAACAAGTGCAATATCAGAATAAATGCAGAATAAAACAGTAGCAATGTATCAGCAAACAGGCAAAAATACAGTAGCAAGATAAATAGAAGTGGAAAGCCACAAAAAAAATACTTATATCAGGTAAAGTCGCTTTTTCAGCTCTCTGAAGCTTGGATTACTCTGCTGGCCACCACGAGGATCTTGTGCTGAGTAGGTACAAGCCAAAAAACGCACGTTTAGCGTTTTTTATATCAGGGGGCTGAAAGAAGCTAGGAACTGGCCCAAAACGACCAATAAACTACAAGTTGCTGGCTGAAACCTCACAAAACTGGACCAACAGGCAGCTCAATGCTTCCCACTCCCACTGGATAGCAAAGGAACTTCCTCCTTTCCAAATTAGGTAAAGAATCAGTAACAGGAACTGCAAACAAAGTCCAGGGATCAGCAAGCTCTGAAACTGGACTAATCTAGCTTAGCAAGGCGGGAAAACAAGAGATATTTTTTTTTTTTTTTTTTTTTTCAAGAGACAAGCAGAACAGATACAGTAAACACTTATAAATGCTATAAATCGGCTATCACAGCCTACACAAACAATTTGCAACAGTTACAGATATTTAAAGTAACAAACTGAGAAACAAGTGCAATATCAGAATAAATGCAGAATAAAACAGTAGCAATGTATCAGCAAACAGGCGAAAATACAGTAGCAAGATAAATAGAAGTGGAAAGCCACAAAAAAATTACTTATATCAGGTAAAGTCGCTTTTTCAGCTCTCTGAAGCTTGGATTACTCTGCTGGCCACCACGAGGATCTTGTGCTGAGTAGGTACAAGCCAAAAACGCGCGTTTAGCGTTTTTTATATCAGGGGGCTGAAAGAAGCTAGGAACTGGCCCAAAACGACCAATAAACTACAAGTTGCTGGCTGAAACCTCACAAAACTGGACCAACAGGCAGCTCAATGCTTCCCACTCCCACTGGATAGCAAAGGAACTTCCTCCTTTCCAAATTAGGTAAAGAATCAGTAACAGGAACTGCAAACAAAGTCCAGGGATCAGCAAGCTCTGAAACTGGACTAATCTAGCTTAGCAAGGCGGGAAAACAAGAGATTTTTTTTGGTTTTTTTTTTTTTTTTCAAGAGACAAGCAGAACAGATACAGTAAACACTTATAAATGCTATAAATCGGCTATCACAGCCTACACAAACAATTTGCAACAGTTACAGATATTTAAAGTAACAAACTGAGAAACAAGTGCAATATCAGAATAAATGCAGAATAAAACAGTAGCAATGTATCAGCAAACAGGCGAAAATACAGTAGCAAGATAAATAGAAGTGGAAAGCCACAAAAAATACTTATATCAGGTAAAGTCGCTTTTTCAGCTCTCTGAAGCTTGGATTACTCTGCTGGCCACCACGAGGATCTTGTGCTGAGTAGGTACAAGCCAAAAACGCACGTTTAGCGTTTTTTATATCAGGGGGCTGAAAGAAGCTAGGAACTGGCCCAAAACGACCAATAAACTACAAGTTGCTGGCTGAAACCTCACAAAACTGGACCAACAGGCAGCTCAATGCTTCCCACTCCCACTGGATAGCAAAGGAACTTCCTCCTTTCCAAATTAGGTAAAGAATCAGTAACAGGAACTGCAAACAAAGTCCAGGGATCAGCAAGCTCTGAAACTGGACTAATCTAGCTTAGCAAGGCGGAAAACAAGAGATATTTTTTTTTTTTTTTTTTTTCAAGAGACAAGCAGAACAGATACAGTAAACACTTATAAATGCTATAAATCGGCTATCACAGCCTACACAAACAATTTGCAACAGTTACAGATATTTAAAGTAACAAACTGAGAAACAAGTGCAATATCAGAATAAATGCAGAATAAAACAGTAGCAATGTATCAGCAAACAGGCGAAAATACAGTAGCAAGATAAATAGAAGTGGAAAGCCACAAAAAATACTTATATCAGGTAAAGTCGCTTTTTCAGCTCTCTGAAGCTTGGATTACTCTGCTGGCCACCACGAGGATCTTGTGCTGAGTAGGTACAAGCCAAAAAACGAGCGTTTAGCGTTTTTTATATCAGGGGCTGAAAGAAGCTAGGAACTGGCCCAAAACGACCAATAAACTACAAGTTGCTGGCTGAAACCTCACAAAACTGGACCAACAGGCAGCTCAATGCTTCCCACTCCCACTGGATAGCAAAGGAACTTCCTCCTTTCCAAATTAGGTAAAGAATCAGTAACAGGAACTGCAAACAAAGTCCAGGGATCAGCAAGCTCTGAAACTGGACTAATCTAGCTTAGCAAGGCGGGAAAACAAGAGATATTTTTTGTTTTTTTTTTTTTCAAGAGACAAGCAGAACAGATACAGTAAACACTTATAAATGCTATAAATCGGCTATCACAGCCTACACAAACAATTTGCAACAGTTACAGATATTTAAAGTAACAAACTGAGAAACAAGTGCAATATCAGAATAAATGCAGAATAAAACAGTAGCAATGTATCAGCAAACAGGCGAAAATACAGTAGCAAGATAAATAGAAGTGGAAAGCCACAAAAAATACTTATATCAGGTAAAGTCGCTTTTTCAGCTCTCTGAAGCTTGGATTACTCTGCTGGCCACCACGAGGATCTTGTGCTGAGTAGGTACAAGCCAAAAACGCGCGTTTAGCGTTTTTTATATCAGGGGGCTGAAAGAAGCTAGGAACTGGCCCAAAACGACCAATAAACTACAAGTTGCTGGCTGAAACCTCACAAAACTGGACCAACAGGCAGCTCAATGCTTCCCACTCCCACTGGATAGCAAAGGAACTTCCTCCTTTCCAAATTAGGTAAAGAATCAGTAACAGGAACTGCAAACAAAGTCCAGGGATCAGCAAGCTCTGAAACTGGACTAATCTAGCTTAGCAAGGCGGGAAAACAAGAGATATTTTTTTGGTTTTTTTTTTTTTTTCAAGAGACAAGCAGAACAGATACAGTAAACACTTATAAATGCTATAAATCGGCTATCACAGCCTACACAAACAATTTGCAACAGTTACAGATATTTAAAGTAACAAACTGAGAAACAAGTGCAATATCAGAATAAATGCAGAATAAAACAGTAGCAATGTATCAGCAAACAGGCGAAAATACAGTAGCAAGATAAATAGAAGTGGAAAGCCACAAAAAAATACTTATATCAGGTAAAGTCGCTTTTTCAGCTCTCTGAAGCTTGGATTACTCTGCTGGCCACCACGAGGATCTTGTGCTGAGTAGGTACAAGCCAAAAAACGCGCGTTTAGCGTTTTTTATATCAGGGGGCTGAAAGAAGCTAGGAACTGGCCCAAAACGACCAATAAACTACAAGTTGCTGGCTGAAACCTCACAAAACTGGACCAACAGGCAGCTCAATGCTTCCCACTCCCACTGGATAGCAAAGGAACTTCCTCCTTTCCAAATTAGGTAAAGAATCAGTAACAGGAACTGCAAACAAAGTCCAGGGATCAGCAAGCTCTGAAACTGGACTAATCTAGCTTAGCAAGGCGGGAAAACAAGAGATATTTTTTTGTTTTTTTTTTTTTTTTTCAAGAGACAAGCAGAACAGATACAGTAAACACTTATAAATGCTATAAATCGGCTATCACAGCCTACACAAACAATTTGCAACAGTTACAGATATTTAAAGTAACAAACTGAGAAACAAGTGCAATATCAGAATAAATGCAGAATAAAACAGTAGCAATGTATCAGCAAACAGGCGAAAATACAGTAGCAAGATAAATAGAAGTGGAAAGCCACAAAAAATACTTATATCAGGTAAAGTCGCTTTTTCAGCTCTCTGAAGCTTGGATTACTCTGCTGGCCACCACGAGGATCTTGTGCTGAGTAGGTACAAGCCAAAAACGTGCGTTTAGCGTTTTTTATATCAGGGGCTGAAAGAAGCTAGGAACTGGCCCAAAACGACCAATAAACTACAAGTTGCTGGCTGAAACCTCACAAAACTGGACCAACAGGCAGCTCAATGCTTCCCACTCCCACTGGATAGCAAAGGAACTTCCTCCTTTCCAAATTATAAACTACAAGTTGCTGGCTGAAACCTCACAAAACTGGACCAACAGGCAGCTCAATGCTTCCCACTCCCACTGGATAGCAAAGGAACTTCCTCCTTTCCAAATTAGGTAAAGAATCAGTAACAGGAACTGCAAACAAAGTCCAGGGATCAGCAAGCTCTGAAACTGGACTAATCTAGCTTAGCAAGGCGGAAAACAAGAGATATTTTTTTTTTTTTTTTTTTCAAGAGACAAGCAGAACAGATACAGTAAACACTTATAAATGCTATAAATCGGCTATCACAGCCTACACAAACAATTTGCAACAGTTACAGATATTTAAAGTAACAAACTGAGAAACAAGTGCAATATCAGAATAAATGCAGAATAAAACAGTAGCAATGTATCAGCAAACAGGCGAAAATACAGTAGCAAGATAAATAGAAGTGGAAAGCCACAAAAATACTTATATCAGGTAAAGTCGCTTTTTCAGCTCTCTGAAGCTTGGATTACTCTGCTGGCCACCACGAGGATCTTGTGCTGAGTAGGTACAAGCCAAAAACGCGCGTTTAGCGTTTTTTATATCAGGGGGCTGAAAGAAGCTAGGAACTGGCCCAAAACGACCAATAAACTACAAGTTGCTGGCTGAAACCTCACAAAACTGGACCAACAGGCAGCTCAATGCTTCCCACTCCCACTGGATAGCAAAGGAACTTCCTCCTTTCCAAATTAGGTAAAGAATCAGTAACAGGAACTGCAAACAAAGTCCAGGGATCAGCAAGCTCTGAAACTGGACTAATCTAGCTTAGCAAGGCGGGAAAACAAGAGATATTTTTTTGTTTTTTTTTTTTTTTTCAAGAGACAAGCAGAACAGATACAGTAAACACTTATAAATGCTATAAATCGGCTATCACAGCCTACACAAACAATTTGCAACAGTTACAGATATTTAAAGTAACAAACTGAGAAACAAGTGCAATATCAGAATAAATGCAGAATAAAACAGTAGCAATGTATCAGCAAACAGGCGAAAATACAGTAGCAAGATAAATAGAAGTGGAAAGCCACAAAAAAATACTTATATCAGGTAAAGTCGCTTTTTCAGCTCTCTGAAGCTTGGATTACTCTGCTGGCCACCACGAGGATCTTGTGCTGAGTAGGTACAAGCCAAAAACGTGCGTTTAGCGTTTTTATATCAGGGGGCTGAAAGAAGCTAGGAACTGGCCCAAAACGACCAATAAACTACAAGTTGCTGGCTGAAACCTCACAAAACTGGACCAACAGGCAGCTCAATGCTTCCCACTCCCACTGGATAGCAAAGGAACTTCCTCCTTTCCAAATTAGGTAAAGAATCAGTAACAGGAACTGCAAACAAAGTCCAGGGATCAGCAAGCTCTGAAACTGGACTAATCTAGCTTAGCAAGGCGGGAAAACAAGAGATATTTTTTTGTTTTTTTTTTTTTTTTTCAAGAGACAAGCAGAACAGATACAGTAAACACTTATAAATGCTATAAATCGGCTATCACAGCCTACACAAACAATTTGCAACAGTTACAGATATTTAAAGTAACAAACTGAGAAACAAGTGCAATATCAGAATAAATGCAGAATAAAACAGTAGCAATGTATCAGCAAACAGGCGAAAATACAGTAGCAAGATAAATAGAAGTGGAAAGCCACAAAAAATACTTATATCAGGTAAAGTCGCTTTTCAGCTCTCTGAAGCTTGGATTACTCTGCTGGCCACCACGAGGATCTTGTGCTGAGTAGGTACAAGCCAAAAACGCGCGTTTAGCGTTTTTTATATCAGGGGGCTGAAAGAAGCTAGGAACTGGCCCAAAACGACCAATAAACTACAAGTTGCTGGCTGAAACCTCACAAAACTGGACCAACAGGCAGCTCAATGCTTCCCACTCCCACTGGATAGCAAAGGAACTTCCTCCTTTCCAAATTAGGTAAAGAATCAGTAACAGGAACTGCAAACAAAGTCCATATTTTACATTTCCTATGGGAGCCACACTGTACTGCATGATATGTTACCAATACCAGCCTGACATCATACAATTGGGTTGTAGTACTGTTTACATGTTGTGCACATGTCATGTCAGGTCCTGCTTATGGGATCTGTAAAACTTTAGTGTATTGCAGAGCGGATGTGTTTGGCTGTGTTGGGGGTGTATGCCTATTCGTACATGACGTATATTGTTTGGGGCATCTCAACCCCATTAATGGTGCATGTGGATATATTTGTATTTGTCAATCTACCATTGATATATATATATATATATATATATATATATATATATATATATATATATATATATATATATATATATGTATATATATATATATATATATATATATATACACAACACAATACCCCACTCAGGTATCATTGAAAAACTCATCAGCTTAAATGTAAACCCATACGTCACAAGATGGTTTGCAAACTGGCTAAGTGACAGAACCCACAGGGTCAGAGTTGCTGGCGCCATGTCAGACTCAAAGCCTGTCACAACTGGTGTCCCACAGGGCTCAGTCCTGGGCCCACTCTTGTTCGGCATCTACTTTTCAGAAGTACAAGCAAACACACGAGGGTTATAGCTGACAAAATTTGCAGATGACTGCAAACTGGGCGCCATAGTTGAGAACACATCTGACACAGATATCCTTCAGAAGGGTCTTATAGAAATGGATAACTGGTGCCAGAGCCATGGCCTAAAGTTAAACGCCAAAAAATGCATAGTCATACCCTTCGGGAAAAACAAGGTTACCCCTAGCTACCATATAGGCGGTAATCCACTAAGCACAGAAGAGGTTATCAGGGATCTGGGGACCCAGGTTGACAGTAACCTTTCGTTTGACACTCACGTTGCCAAAGTAGTTAGGAAGACCTTCTACATTGCCCACCTGATCATGAAGGGATTCACATCTAGATCAAGGGAGGTCATCGTCCCCCTGTACTCATCACTCATCAGACCAATGATTGAGTACAATGCCCCATTCGGAATGTATCTGACACGACACCTGCAGCAACTGGAAAGGCCCCAAAAGTTCCTCACCAAAAGGATAAAGGGTGTCAAAAATATGTGTTATGCTGCCCGAGTGAAGGAACTCCAGCTCTATTCAGTCGCTTACCGTCTGCTCAGAGGTGACCTGTGCCTGACATACAAGGCCATGTCCAACCCGGAATTGATGAACATGCTTCACCTCAAAAAATCTAGATCCCTCAGAACTACAAGGGCGGGAGACTTAAACCTTGACACGGTTATTAATAGGACATGCTGGAGGGACAGATTCATCACCCAGAGACTCCCTATGCTGTGGAACAAAATCCCGGTACATGTGAGGCAGAGCACCTCGCTGGCTTTGTTCAAGAGAAATCTTGACCAATGGACGGGAGATCGCAGATATACCCCAGGGATTATCTCAGTGTCACTGCTTGACAGAGGCACAGCAAAATAATGGGCATAGTATCCTTCAAACTAAAGGGGTGGCGAAAGCCAGAAAACTCTGGGCTAGGCTTATATATATATATATATATATATATATATATATATATATATATGGATATCTGCATCTATTGATATGTTGTATCTGCTTAGATATTAATATATTTACTCACACACATACATTTACATGTTGGAATACATTCTATGTACTGTTGAATGACTGGGCTGGTTGATATGTTGTGAATACATCAGGGTTATGTACATCTGACATGGCTTAGTAGTAAATCACTTTGGCTATGGTATGTGGGCTTCTATGTTTGAGCCTAGCAGAGGCTGTTTATTTTGTTGCTGGGCAGAACAAGGGCCATTGGATACAGAGTGGTTAAGGCACTTTTAAGCAGTTGTTAGCAGGTTTGCGCAGAGGTAAGCATTGCTAACCTGCTGTTACATCTGCTTACAGGGTGTTAGCATCAGATTTGCTTAACCAGTGTAGGCATTGCTTACAGCCATGTAAACGGGCTTAAGCCTGCTTGCTAGAGCTTACATATGCTTACTATTGCTTATTTGTGCTTAAACCTGCTTACTAGTGCCTTATTCATTCTGACACTGATACTTCACGTGTGAATTTCTTGCAGTACTTCAGTTCATAAATATATGTTATTTAGTGGGTTTTGCAACAAAGCTATTGGTTATAACATGGTTTGCCACGTAAAATAGACTGTGCTGCAGTGGGACTCAAACCAGGAATGCCTGCTCATTAGGCAGATGCTCTTCCCACTACACTATTCCTGTGCTGATTAATTTGCATATATCTTCCATAATTTCATACCCATGGTTCTTTCCTCTGCCCCCTGAGCTCCACGTACACAGCAACCATCCATTCTCCAGTTGCTAGCCCATCCATACCACACCTCCACACATTGCCCTCTCTCCACGTCTCATTACTCATCCAGTATACTCTCTCAATCCAAGCTTCTTCAGGCCCTTCATCCATTTAGTCCACGTACGTACGTACAAGCCTTGCCTTGTTCATCTTTTGAGACATGTGTAAACATCAGATTGACTCACAATTTTTGGTTCGTCCTGCCAGGGACAGACCTGTTTTTGTGTCAAGATTAGACTTAGTTGATTTACACTGTTTCTCCTACTGGTAGCATCCTGCCAGGGGTTTGAGAAGCAGTGGTTTGCTCACACACCTGCCCAACCTCATCTCCCAGTTTCGTGGAGCCGACGTCCCAGGTTTGACTTTCTGCTGTATGTGTATCTGCCATGGCTTAGTGTTAAATCACTTTGCCTATAGTGTGCAGGGTCCGGGGTTTGCAACTTGGGAGTGCAGATTATTTTGTTGCTGGGCAGGATGAGAGCTGTTGGATACAGGGTGACTAAGGCACTTTTAAGCAATTGTAAGTGTGTTTGCACTGGTTTGTGCAAGGGTAAGCAATGCTAACCTCTGGTTACAGCTTCTTATACTCAGTTATCTTCTACATTGCTTAACCAGTGTAGGCATTGCTTACCATTGCACAAACAGGCTTAAACCCGCTTACTGCTGCTTAAAAGTGCTTACTCCCACTTACTCCCGTGCTAATTTCTTTAAAAGAAAAGAAAAAGGGGTTGATAGGAAAGTGGTGAAAAAAGGGGCACAAAGAGGGAAAGACAGTAGGGAAAATAGCCAGGGATGTGCAGGAAGGCTGGAGGGAAGGTCCATAGCTGGCCATTTCTTCTACAGCAACAGCTGTGCATATACTCTGAATTTGGAGGTAGGTTTGGACACTCAAACCCCTGGGTGGGGGTGAGGACAACAATAATAAGTTGTGATGCCAATTAGACTGGATTACATGCCTACAGTAGGGAGCTGCAACCATGTGTTATTTGGTGTTATTTAATGGGTTTTGCAACAACAAAATTGGTTATAACGTGCTTTGCCATTTAAAATAGACTGTGCTGCAGTGGGACTCGAACTGGGAATGCCTGCTCGTTAGGCGAATGCTCTGCCCAATTCACACTATTGCTTACATCCACGAGGGGGGGTCTGATTAGAACTGCTCCATTCAACACCAGCATACCTCGACCCATAATTTCATACCAATTGTTCTCCCCCCGCTCCTCCTCCACAGCAATCAACCTTTCTCTGGGTGCAGGTTGGGTCTAACCACACCACTACACACTGCCCACTCTCCATTTCTCGGGACCCATCACATACGTTGTCTCGACCCATGGATCCCTTGTAGTCCGAGAACATACATGCCCTGCCACAATGAATCGGTGTAAAGACAGGAATCCAAATACCCAAGAATGTTTGGGTTGTCCCGCAAAGGACGTTCTTGTCTTTGTTTTCAGATTAGACTTAGCGGGTCCACAATGTTTCTTCCACTGGTTGTATCCTGCCTGTGGTTTGGGAAGCAGGGGTTTGTTTACTATTTTTTTGTGTTTGTTTGTAGGTTTCATACGTTTGGCTGGGGGGAATATCGGTGCATGTAACACGTATGTTGATTGAGCCCCCTCACCCCCATTGGCAGTGCCTGTGGTCATATATGTCATTCTTATGTGCTGTATAATATCATAGATATATATCTGTGTATGTATATATATATATATATATATATATAT